>NC_081411.1:631982405-632129905 GCF_030272615.1 Cryptomeria japonica | reverse complement strand
GGCAGTGTTGTTAAGGATGTCTTCAAAAAACCTTATAGCTTCCGCTGCCACCTCTAATAGGTCTACCAGATTTACTCCTTGGTAATTCTTAATGTTAGAGATTTAGTTTACCCATTTTTTTTGCTTGGTGCTATTATGAAAGAACTTTGTGTTGTGATCTCCATCTTTCAACCAAGTTTCCCTGGATTTTTGTCTCTAGAAGATTTCTTCTTTAGCCAGAATCTTTTCATACTCGGTTAGTAGTACTTTTTATTTTAAGAAGAGAGGTTCATCCATCCCCCGATCCAAAACTTCCTTATTAACATCCTTGAGGTCCTTTTCTACTATAAGTTTCTTGTCAAAGATGTTACCAGAGTGCTCTCTATTCCACTCCAAGAGCCTCCTTTTGATTAACTTCAATTTGTTTACCACAATATACATCTTTGAGCCTAAGAATACTGATTCACTCCACCATTGTTCAATCAGGTTGAAGATGATATCATCCTTATACCACATGCTTTTGAATTTGAACGGGCGGTTTCTAGGTCCTTGTTCTATCATAATGTTAAGTTGGAGTGGATAATGGTCAAAACTGGATAAAGGTAGGATGTCTTCTTCCATAGTGTAATTGAAATTCATAAGCCCCCCATGGATAAAAAATCTATTGAGCTTTTTAGCAATATTGCTAAAGCCTTTCCTTTTGTTGTTCCATGTAAAGGTGTTCTCTGCTGTCTGGATTTCCAACAAGGAATTCCTATTGATCCAATCATTGAAGTCCAATGCCGCGGTAGGTAGCTTGTTACTACCTCCTCTTTTGTCTGATGCCTTAGTGATGGCATTGAAATCTCCTCCACTAATACACATCTCATTCGGATTGTTTCTTAGGAAAGTCTCAAGTTCCAACCAGACTTGAGCTTTATCCCTATTCTGAATAGGACCATGTACATTGATCAGGTTAAATCTTAACTTATTATTATAGAAGGTTACCATTCTGCCTATCCAATTCTGTTTTATCTCTGATGGTGTAAATGAGGAATATCTAGGATCCCAGATGATTGCTAAGCCTCCTGAATCCCCAAAGCCTAGGGAATACTTCAGTTTTCTAAAACCTAATTTCTTCTCAAAGAGGTCTATCTCAGATGAGTTCATTTTAGTTTCTTGGATTAGAATTATGTCTGGTTTTGGATTCAGATATACAACATTTTATGATATGCTGCTTGTTAGGGGCATTCGTGCCCCTAACATTCCACGATAAGAGTTTCATGGCTCTGTGGGGAGGAACTTCCCCTCCCCTACATTAAATAGAGATGAAATTTTTGGTTGGCCCCTAGTTTCCCCATCCTTGGCTCTCAATTCAGCAAGGGATCTCCTACCCCTTTTTTTGATGGACTTGGCATAGTCGGGAGAGTCTTTGCTCTCATATGTATTATGAATGCCTAAAATGTTTGGGTTCTCATTCTAAATTATCTAGGACCATGAATAGTTCTTTTGTTTCCATATTGACTCTGGCACTATCCACTAAATTTTTCACATAAAGCTCCCTTTGCCTTTCCAATTCTTTGGAATCACAATCCTCATCAACAAATTGTTCCATTAGGTCATTAACTACTTCTTTCCCAATAAAGTTGGAAATAATGTTGATTTCCCTTGCTACTTGTTCTCTCTCTTCCTCTTCAGCCACCACTGAATCAATATTCAGGGGTGGACTAATTTCCACTGCCCCCCCACTATCCTTCATGTCCTTATCTTGAGTTGTTGACTGTTCTTGCTTATATCCATTATCCATAGCAGGGGGACAACTTGCCTTCACCAATGGTTGCTCTGAAAGGGGTAAATTTGCTTTTGTTGAAGTCCTTAGGCTCACTATTTCCTTCCCCGAGTCTATGCTTATTCCAAAGTTGACAATTTCCCCTGGAGTGCATATACATGGAAGATCCTTCTGCATTGGTGGCTCTCTAATCTCCCCATCTTCTAAATCTTGTTCCTTGTTCCAAGGTTCATCTATTTTTGTCATGCCTACTTCCAGAGATGGGAGGAAGGGGGAGTTTGTTTTCTTGTCTAGGGAGTCCTTAGATAAGGACTCAAAGCATCGATCCAATGTGGTTTTTGGTGCAGAGGCTTGATGCTTGGTTTCTTTCTTTAAAGATTCATCACCCTCAAGAGTGAAATCCCCAATTCCTTCCATAAATTTAATTAAGACTCCCCTTTTATTATGATTTATCCGAGGGTATGACATCATAGGTAAGGATTTCTTGGAGAAATCATCTACGATGGGGCCATTATAAAAGGAAGGTTCAATGATTAAAATGTGGTTATTGATTTTTAAAGCTATGTTTTTTAAAGTTTTGATATTGATATCCATATTCACCATGAGAACATGGTTAGAGAATTTAAATGGGATTTTTTTGACACATTCGAATTTCCCTATCTTATTGCCTATCATTCTTAAGATTTCTAAATTACGAAGTTCTACTGGTAAGTTATCAATTGATATTTCTCTATTTACCATAAAAGGTTTTAAATGGGATGGATCAAAAAGGGGTTGCCATTCCCAGCATTCTAAGCAAAAACCCTTATATTGCAGAATATCCCCATTCAGAAACCTATTTCTCAAAACTAGATTGCTACATTCTATTGAAAGGAGATTTTTAGGGAGGAAGTCGATACTTACCTGGCCTTGAAAGGATGTATCTAACCATTCAACGATTTGTTCATTTGTAATACCAATACCTTCCCATCGAGCAAAGATGATGAGTTCTTTACATTGCCTCTAATACTTTGTTAGTGTTTGATTGTCAATTTTTATCACAAGCCTTTCCTTTGTGGCTGATGGATGCATCGATTGGTCACCCTTAAATTGTTTGTCCAGCGATGGATTCTGATGGTGTTGCAGTGAATGACTAGCAAGGGTTTCCTTGCCCCTTGAAATCTTTTCTGTAAATTTCTGTCGGAGAGTGTTTCCCTAGTTAATGGTTTTGTCTTTATGGGTAGGTTTTAAAAAAGCCTTCTCTGTATAATGCAGAGGACGACGGTCATGGCATACTGGCTGTCGATTCGCCCCACCAGTTGGGCATTTGGGTTGCTTGCGTCCAACCTTCTGCCAATTCCAGTCATCAATGTATAGGGGAGGAGGGGGAGCCCTTTCCATCTCTATTAGTGAATATTTGGTTTTTGCGAAGAAGGTCCGTTGTTCTTGCGCTTTTGCTACTTCTGAGATAAGACTGGCCATCGTCTTGGAGTCTGCCAGCAAGAACAAAGAATTGATTTGCATAGCCCAAAAAGTTGCCATACAGAGGCCTCGACAACAAGTTAGATGTCACATAGAAATTTCGACAATTTTTCGCTTGCAGAGCCATATTTTTTTTAACAGAATATGCTAATATGATAAAAATAAGTTGAAATTTATTTTCTTATGTAGATTAAAATAAAAATTTAAAAATTATTTTTTAATTCTTATATATTTTAAATTAATATTTATAATACTATAAGAAGACATACATAATTAAAATAAACTATCAACTTAATAAAAATTAATTGTTATAAGAAGAAAAAGAATTAGAATAAATTTAAAAACAAGATAAAATATATTATTAAAATAAAGTAGCATTAAAAAAATATTTTTATCAAAAGCAAATAGTAATAAAAATAGTTTTATATAATTGTTTATAAAAATTAAAATTTTAATAAGACAAATAGTTATAAATTAGATTAATTTTAATAACTTTTAATTTTTATTTGTAATTTCAAAAAAAATACTTAAATGAATTTTAGATGATATGCCATAAAATGTTACTAATATAAATATTTTAAATATTTCTATCTTTAATATGTAAAAAATTCTGGTAGACTTCTGTTGATAATGTGATTCTGGTTTTGAACAGCGTTAATGTTGGTCAAGATTTTATTGTGAGTCAAGTGGGATCTCTTTTAAAATTGCAACTTTTGCAACCTAAAGAACTTGTGTCTTTGGAAGGCAGGGGGAAGGAAGGTCAATTTGAAGTTGGGCAGGTTCAGGTTGAGGATGTGGAGGAGGAGGGTTGGCATGTAGTAAAAGGAAAGCATGATAAAAGAGGCAATCAAGTAAGTCGCTGTCATATGCTTTTGAGGTCGCACTCTAAAGATAAGACTAAATTATAGTGTGTAGTTGTGACCTGTTAATGGGTCTCAATCCTTTGAGAATTTTGAATAGGGAGGAACTCTTTGTTTGTAGCCTCACCTGATTCAGACCGAGCGAAACACTGTTTTTAATTTAAAGAAAACTGACCCTTCCAACAATTTAACTACCAAAAAATATATATATAAAGAATACTTATTTTTATATACTCTCTTGATTCATCTTACCATTATGTCCGTTCCAATACTTTTTGATTGATGGCGAGAAAGTAAGCATGTATTATTCTGCATAGCGTAACTCTCACGCTGGATATCTACTCTGAGAATGACAAGCTTGACTTGACTTGCATACAGTGATCCAAGTTAATGCACAAATTAAAGTGATAGGATTTATGATGTTTTAGTCGGTTCAAATTTTTCTGACCGTGAGGAAGCTATTTACTGATATTTGTGTGACAGGTTTGACTTGAATTGCATCCCACCAAATGAAGTATCGTAATTCACTGTCTTAAAACTTGATAATGTAGAGGTGGCTGCCAATCTTGCAATTAATCAATGTCCTGGTCAAGGTAACGATCCTTCTGCCACACCGAAGACATTTGGGTAAGATAGGAGGAAAACTAACACACGTGTTCTTTGGGCGTGGTCATGAATATTCAAACACGTGCACGCAGTCTTCGTCCTTTAATTTCATAGCGTAAGCATGTAATAATTACTAGCACTCGCATTTCAACACGGTGCGATGAATCTGTCGATATTCTCATATATTTTGGGTAATTTATTTTGAGGGTCAAAGAGATCATTGAAAATGAAAATTGTTTTGTAAAGACTAAATGTGTACAATATAAGTAAACAATAATCCTTACTTAAATTATAATTTTTAACATCACATTAATTACGCCAAAGGCGTTTGATGAAGGACGAGCTGAGCTTTAAAATCAACGGTCAAAAATTCGCAAGAGCCTATGCAAGACGATCGAAACAATGTTTAAGTGTTTTGCCATTTTTCATCAGTTTTTTCAAACTTGCTGTTTTCATACACGTTTGCCAAGGAAATGACCCTGCTTTTCCCGTGCAGAAAGGAGCAGGAAAAAGCATTTAAAAATAAAAAGAAGAAAAAACACTTGCATTCACAAAGAAAACAATATTTAATACCCCTACTGTCATAAAAGCACGGGCCACTCTCTGCATAAAATGGCACCCATACATATGATCCACGGCATACCTAAATTAATGCATGACATAGATACAAGCATCCCCGTACAATGCTTGAAAACGGAGGATTAGACGGAAGGAGTTAACGACAATGCAACGGCAGCGGCAGTCCATTTTCAATGCGAGGGAATTTAAAAAATTTGTTTCCCGCTCAACAATTTTGAAAATATTACAAATGCTAAAAAAAAAGGGGTGTCTTCCCATTTCTATGGCAGAGGCAGGCATGAAAGCAAAACCAATGCCACACCAACAGCGAATCAAGCTCTGTGCTGGACTGGTAGCTGCTGTCAGGTATGTAGTATATTAATTCTCTATATTGCTGGCAGTTAAATGCTAAAAATCATATGTATGTTTGAGATCGAAGAGGGTCCCATCGCATTTCTTTGGATAGTTGTTGCGATCACAATAATATTGTTTTCACTCCATGTATTTTAGGTTTGACTGATTCTAGTCTCGTGGTGTGAGAGCAAAGATGTAAATTTTGTAGAAACAATAGAGGAAGGGAGAAGGCAGGAAAAACCTTAGTCATGGTGGGGAGGTTCACAGAGCGAGCGACGATATTAAAATGACATTATAGAGGCCACGTAAATTTTAGTGTTTCTGTTCTCTCTTCTCAAAGTTTGGACAATAGGAGAGTTTAGTTGCAGTTGAGAGATTTTTTTATTTTACGGGTATGGACATTAGTAGAGCAACTGAGAAATTTTTTCATTTTATGGGTATGGACGTGGCCAGATGTCTTTGTAAGTTAAAATACATGCATAAAAGATTTTTGAATAAATTTATCTTAAATCCCATTTTTTTTCACTCAGTTAGAAGATATGACACTCCTATCAATCTTCCTTCAAATACTGATGTCTATCTGTGCAGATGACAAAATACTGATGACTATAGAGGAGGTTGTGCCTGATTTGTGGTCTCCATAGTTGAAATCTGCATGAGAAGAAGCCTGTACAATAATCTAAAATCTGGTATTAAAAGGTTGCCCCTCAATAAATCTGTAGATAATCTTAAAAAATAAGAGTAAATTTCTTGGAAGCAATTATTCATTGAGAGCTCTGTGTTATGCAAGCTTTTATTTAATATTCTCATTTAGAGTTCTCATTAAGATTTCTCTGAGATTTTTAGTGAATCATTTCGAGTTCTGTGTTTGTAGAGATATATATGATTTTGTTTTCCCGCATTAAAAGTCGTTATATACATTTTATGATTATAGATTATATAATTTTTAGAGGTTTAAAGTATTTTCAACAATAAAAATGACTATATATAGCAGCCATCAAACCTAGATTTCACTACGGCCGGCTTGCTTTCAATCTGGTAAACAATTATGCTTGCTCTGTGGCGAGTTAGAGAGAGTTAGGGCAGGGCGATATCTACCGGTGGGGCCTCCTACCTAGCAGCTATAAACTCGCTTGGAACACTACTTTTCTACCAGGTAAACTGATAGTACTGGTGCTTCATCTACTGAATATGCTAATGGATATGCTTATGCACCTGGCCCTGGGTATCGATCTTATAGACGTCTATTCGGAACATATATTTAAAATAAAATTAACTTTTTAAATGTTTTTTTTAAGTGCTGATATTGTATGTTTTATTTTAATAAAATATTTTTTAATAAAAAGTCACTATACTCCAAAGGAGGCTGCATACCTATTTAAATAGAAACTTGCCACTAACATATGCTATAAAATAAAAGGTTGAAAAAAATTTATGGAATAGAAATTTGGATTTTGAATAATAGCTTAAAAATTAGAAAGTTTCAAAAATTAGAAATTTTGATGTTACTATCATTTAAATTTCTTTTACATATGGAGTAAAATAGAAAGTTATTTTTTGAATGGTAATTTGAAAGAATTTCATAGAATAGAAATTTGTATTTTGAATAACAACTTAAAAATGAAAAAGCTTCAAAATTTAAAACTTCTATTATTTAAATATTACTAAATAAAATTTTTATGTTTACAAATTACTAAATAATTCCATTAATAAACTCTTCCATTCTTTTGCATAGGATTTTTTCAAATGATTTCTAAGGTTTTTGCCTATTTTTTTTAATGTTTCTTCTAATATACTTATATTTGAAAAATCTTATTTAAGTGTAAAGATTAAAAAGTTATATGCTTTGATATCCTAGTTAAACTACAATCTCTTAGTGATTGCTAAGATTTGTGATTTCTTTTTTAATAAATTAAAAATGTTATACATTATGTAACTTACAAAATATTGGCTTATGGCTGACATGTATAGTGTTGTAAATTCTAAACCTTTTAAATTTCACTCATTTTAGGTCCCTTTCTTTAGTGTGCCTCATTTCACTCCAATTTAATATAGGTATTTCCCTATTTTTACTTTAATTAATAAAGGTATTAATCCATTTCATTTAATTCCAATTAGGCCCTTCCCTATTTCAAATTTAAATTAGTTTTTTGATACATTTAACTATCACAACCCCACATCAACATAAAATGAGGAATGCACTTTTGTTGGGGTGGACATACCTTTGTTACTTGAATAAGAAGGTTTTGAAACATAAAAAGACGTGTTTTGAAATACATCGTGTTTTTGAAACACGTCATATTTTGCAACAACATAGAACGACATAAATGAGGAATATCCTTTTGTTGTTGTACACATACCTTTGTTACCTAAAAGGAAAGTTTGTGATATCCAACCATTCTTTTAAGATAACATGAAATGAGTGTCAAAACACAAATTACAAACCATGAAGTAAGCTTTATGTAGGTTGTTAAACACAACATGTAATGAAGTTGTAGGGTGCAATATACATTGTGTTTTACAGCCTATAGAAGCCTAGTTCATGTTTGATAAGATGTTTTCTTGTTCTCATTTAATGTTATCTTAAATGAATTGTTGGATATCACAACCTTAATCTAGGTAATAGAGACATGTTGGATATCACAACTAAGCATGTGGAGGTCGGAAAACAATGTGTATTTTAACGTACAAATTTATATTTATAATGGAACCCTATCACAATCCTAATACACTATAAAATAAGGAGTACACTTTTTGGGGGTGCACATACCTCTATTACCTAAAAAGGAAGGTTGTGATATCAAACTAATTATTTGAGATATATTTTATAGGTAAAAGCACAAAACTGTGTCACGTTTCAGGCCAACTTATCAACACAAGTGAATTTAAGTCATTCTAACTAAAAATCAATTTTAGTCAAACATATGGTGTATAGAGATTTATTATAGAAATGTCTTATAATGCTTTACACATTGTGCTTTACACAAAAGTGTATTCCACATTGTGTTTTACACCAAAGCATATTTCACATTATTTTTAATCTTTAGTCTATTAATCCTTTTGAGCCTTTAAGATGATTGTAGTTATAAAAGTAGGTGTCTTTGGTGATGATCTACTAGGAGGATAGGAAGGAGTTTTTTTAGAAGAAGGGGATGATATAAATTATTCCTTGGTTTACTCATATACAATGACAAAGAAGATTGATGACTTTAATTTGAATATGACGGATCTACTATAGAGATAATTCTTCTAACATTTCCCTTACCCCACCTTTAATAGTTGATTTTATCACCTTAACTGGTGTCACCCTAATAGGTGTTCATATATTGAGAATAGCTTCTTTATGGTTTTTCCCCTAGCAGGGTTTTCCACATAAAATCTAGTGTTTCTTTGTGTATCATGGTCTTCTTAAGTGTATGGTGTTTCTTTGTGTATGTTTTCTCAAATGAATTATTGGATATCACAACCTTCATCCTAGGTAATAGAGACATGTTACATATCACAACTAAGTTTGTGCAGGTAAAAACAACAATGTGTATTTTAATCTACAAATTTATTTTTATAATGTAACCCTATCATAGTCCTAAAACACCATAACATAATTAATACACTTTTGTTGGGTGCACATAACTCTATTAATTGAAGAGGGAGGTTGTGATATCAAACTAATCATTTGAGATATATTTTACACATTGTGTTTTACACAAAAGTGTATTGCACATTGTGTTTTACATAAAAATGTATTCCATAGTGTGTTGTACACCAAAGAGTATTTCACATTATTTTTAATCCTTGGACTATTAATCCTTTTGAGCCTCTGAGTTTATGATTGTAGTTATAGAAGTATGTGTCTTCGATGACGATCTACACATGAGGAATGGAAGGGTTGAGAGAGAGAGAGAGAGGTTTATGGAAAGAGAGGAAGAGACTAGAGATAGAGATAGAGAGAGCCCATGTGAGAGAGAGGGAGGGATGAAGGGAGGGGTTGAGATAAAAAAGTAAAATGAGAGAGAGAGAGAGAGAGAGAGAGAGAGAGAGAGAGAGAGAGAGAGAGAGAGAGAGAGAGAGAGAGAGAGGTAAGGATATCTCTCTCAAGTCTCTCCCTCTATTTATCTCAACCCCTATGAGAGAGAGGTAGAGAGGAAGGTAAGGATATATCTCTCTCAAGTCTCTCCCTCTCTTTTTATCAACCCCTACCTTCCCCCCGCCTCTCTCTCTCTCTCTCTCTCTCTCTCTCTCTTCATCAACCCCTACCTCCCTTCCTCCATCTCTCTCACTTAGGCTCTCTCTTTGCCTCAACCCCTCCCTCCTTCCCTCTCTCACTTAATCTCTCTCTTTCTTTGATCTCTCCTTTACTTTCCATCCCTTCATCCCTCTCTTCTTGATATATCCCTATCTTTCCATGAACCCCTCCATCTCTCCCACTTGATCTCTCTCTCTCTTAAACCCCCCCTCTCTTTCTCTCTCCCTCCCTCCCTCTCTTTTCATTAACCCCTACCTCCCTTCCTCCATCTCTCTCACTTGGGCTCTCTCTTTGCCTCAACCCCTCCCTCCCTTAGTCTTTCACTTAATCTCTCTCTCACTTTGATCTCTCCCTCTCTTTCCATCCCTTCCTCCCTCTCTCCTTGATGTGTGAGAGAGGTAGAGATAGATCTAGATTTTGGGAGAGAAAGGAGAGAATGAGATAGAGAGGTAGAGAGGGGATAGAGGGGATATAAAAGTAGAGAGGAAAGGAGGGAGGTGTAGAGAGTTAGAGATGGAGAGAGAGATATTGAGTGGAAGAGAGATGTATGTAGAGAAAAATAAGTTGGTAAGGAGAGTGAGAATTATAAGTAGAGAGAAAGGTATATGTAGAGAAATAGAGGTTGGTAGGAAGTGAGGGACGATGTGTAGAGAGATAGGAGATAGAGAGTCGAGAGTTAAGGATGTGAGAGAGAGATAGAGAGATAAGTCTAGTTATTGGGAGAGAGAGAAGAGAGTGAGATAGAGAGGTAGAGAGGGGACGAAGGAAGAGTGATATGGAGAGAGATGATTCTAGAGCTCAAGGAAGATTTAAAGAGAGCTAGAAAATATTTATAGGAGCCTACTGATTACTGAAATTTGATTGTCTAAAAATTTATACGATCTTCTAAAATCTAGAATTTGCATTATAAGTATAATCTGGGTGAGGGATGGAGGCAAAGAGAAGGATATTGAGAGAGATGGCTATGTATAAAGAGTTATATATGTGATGAAATTGTTTTCTAAATTATGAATTTGGAAGTTTAGTAGATTTTTCATATGATTTAGTACTAATGGTAAAGAACTCGATATCCCATAACAAATATTTATTCAAGAGTTAGTTAGTAGGTGCACGCACTCTTATATGAGAAATGACCTCCTACTAGTGTGCAATTAATGTGTGTGAGAATAATGCATGTCAAAAAATATAATATGTAACCGAACCTACAACTTTATAGTTTTATGTCAATCTATGAGTGTTATTATTTGAAATTTTGACATAATCTATAGTGGTATTTGATGGGTATGGTGTATTTATGTTAGAGTAGATAGAGACAAATATGTGGATAAAGGTATACATGTTTAGAGATAGAGGGTAATTATGAATTTACATGTTGAATTACACATTTTATTTCATAATGTATACAACCTTCCTCATTAGGTAATAGAGGCATGTTGGACATCACAACTAAGTTTTTGTAGATTGAAAAAATACAATGTGTATTTTAGCCTACAACTTTATATTTATAATGGAACCCTATCACAATCCTATAACAATATAAAATGAGGAGTACACTTTTGTTGGGGTGTGAATACCTCTGTTACTTGAAGAAGAAGGTTGCGATATCAAACTAGTCATTTGAGATATGTTTTACACAAAATTGTATTACACATTTTGTTTTACACAAAAGTGTATTACCTATTATGTTTTACACAAAAGTATATTACACAATATGTTTACACAAAAGTATATTACACATTGTGTTTTTCAACATGCACAAGCTTAGTTCATGGTTAATAAGATGTATTTTTTCCTAATTTGATGTTAACTCAAATTAACAACCTTCCTCTTTAGGTAGCAACCCTACATCAATATAAAATGAGGAATGTACTTTTGTTGGGGTGGACATACCTTAGTTACTTGGACATACCTTTGTTACCTATATTACATAATTGAGATAGAATCAAGACAATAATTATTAGTGTTGAAATAAACATTCTTAGTAATTAACTTGTTATCCCTTACCCTCTGATGGGAGGCAAATTATCCACCTTTAGAAATGATATATTAGTGTCTTTGAAGTGTATCAATGCTTTTAGAGATATGAGTAACCTAATTAAATAAATTAAAGGTTCAAACTATCTTGTTTTTGGGTTCCAAATGCCATATTAGGGATTTCTATTCACATCACCTACACTTTCTTAAGGATCCACTTTCTAATTTGTTTCTCAACTTCATAGTATATGTGAAGTTGTAGGTTGAAATACCCGTTGTGTTTTGCAACCTACAAAAGCTTAGTGCATGCTTGGTAAGATGTCTTTTTATTCTCATTTCATGTTATCTCAAAAGAATGTTTGGATATCAGAACATTCCTCTTTAGGTAACAAAGGCGTGTTGGATATCACAACTAAGTTTGTGTAGGTTAAAAAACATAACATGAATTTTAACCTACAATTTTATATTTATAATGGAATCCTATCACAATCCTATAACAACAAAAAATGAGATATACACTTTTTTGGGGGTGTGCATACATTTGTTACTTGAAGAGGAAGGTTGTGATATCAAGTGTGAGCATTTGAATTTTTTTTTTCATATATTTTAGAAAAATAACATGATATCAAGTGTGAACATATGCATGAATTTTGCACATATTTCAATGTGGAGTTATAAAAATACCACAAGAATGTTAAGCTCTCTTTTATCTTTTAAACTATATATCTTCCATGGAGATGTTCTCTCTCACATTCCACTTCCTCTTCACATGATTCCCCTTAACTCTATCTCTCTCCCTCATCTCTCCCTCTCTCTCTCTCTCTCTAGACTCTATTATTAAAAATTTGAAGTTGAAAATTTCTAAAGATGAAGAAACTAAAAATTAACTCAAAGAACAACTACAACAATTGAGAAATTTTATATAAGATTTGATAGCTCCAATAGCATTTACACCTACTAATTTTACAAATATACCATGTTGGGGTCATCCAATTTTTGATGTAGAGAGTGATTAGGATGATGGAGAGGATGAGGGATATGATGGTGACTACTACATCAAGGTAGGGGAGGATGAGGAGGCATTATATTTTACACAAAAGTGTATTACACACTATGTTTTACACACAAGTGTATTACACATTGTGTTTTACACACAAGTGTATTACAGATTGTGTTGTACACAAAAAAAGTATTACACATTGTGTTGTACATAAAAGTGTATCACACATTGTGTTTTACACAAATGTATATCACACACTGTGTTTTACAAAAAGTGTATTACACATTTTATTTTACACAGAAGTGTATTACACATTTAGTTTTACACAAAAGTATCCACTCCCTTCCTCCCTCACACTATATTTCAACCAAAGCTTTCACAATAAAGGTTTTTGCAATTTCATGTCTCATTAGAGAATATCAAGTTGTTGTTTATACAAGAGGAACACAAATGAATTCAAGAGTTATTCAAGGTCAAGATGAAACCTTCATTTCTAACAACATTTTAGAAAAGCTTCTGCAAAGGTCAAATTTTCTTTGCATCTAACCCTACGGATCCCAGGATGCCATTAGACTTGTTCATAGTGTATGCATCTCTTGGAGGTTAATAAATATCATAAGCCATCAACAAATAGGAGGTGTTTTTTTCAAGTAACAACTATTTACATAGGCTTCAATTAGAAGAGGGTCTATGCAAGAAAGGTTTGTATACAATTATGAGAGTTCTTTTGGAGTGTCTATCTCATGAAGTTGCTAAACCCTTAAGAGTTATATACACAACCAAAAGGAAAAGATGTTCTTGGCAATTGAATTTGATGAGGTAGTTTCAAAAGGTCTATTAAATTAGAACATCTAGGTCTTGTCACAATTTTATGTGAGATGTTAAAGCGTAGATGCACTGTAGAATTTGATACTAATATAGTAAACTATATGCCCTAGCATAAAAAGCTTAGGTACTTTTTTAATAAGTTGAGAGTTTCCTTTCAAGATTTCTTCTTGGAATTGGTATTGGGTAACGAAGTTATAAAATTAGAGAAATTATTTGATAGAGGTGGAATTATTGAGAAACCTACTCCTTCTACTAAGAAACCTCCCTCTCTTTTTTTTTCACACAAGCAATAGACATATCCAATTATGTGTGCCTAATGAAACCTTTATTCCTAACACCTTTCCACACAAGAAATGGACTAAACCTAACTAAGTGACTATTCCTATATATAACTAAGTGACTATTACTATATGTAAAACTCCCTTATCTGTATCTTTATTGTGGTGATAAACACAGTGTGTTGTCTGCATTTCTTGTCACTGTTTTGCAGCAACCATGGTCAACACATTATTTTGACTTGTGAAACATCGATAGCTCCCTTATCTATATCTTTACTGTGGTGATAAACATGATGTTTTATCTGTATTTCTTGTCGTTGTTTCACAACAACCATGGTCAATGCGGTCTGTTGACTCATGAGACAATGATAACTCCCTTATCTGTATCTTTACTGTGGTGATAAATATGACGCGTTGTCCACATTTCTTGTCATTGTTTCGCAACAACCATGGTCAATGCAGTTTGTTGACCCACAAAACAATGATAGCTCCCTTATCTGTATCTTTACTATGGTGATAAACACAACGTGTTGTTTGCATTTCTTATCATTGTTACATAGAAACCATGGTCAATGTAGACTGTTGACCCATGAAACAGTGATAACTCCCTTATCTGTATCTTTGCTGTGGTGATAAACATGACGTGTTGTTTGTATTTGTTGTTTCTATTTAGTAGCAACCATTGTCAATGTAGTCTGTTGACCCATGAAACAATGATAACTCCGTTATCTCTCTCTTTACTGTGGTGATAAACATGACATGTTGTCCGCATCGCTTGTCATGGTTTCACAATAACCATGGTCAATGTAGTCTGTTGACCTATGAAACAATGATAACTCCCTTATCTCTATCTTACTGAGGTGATTATAAACACGGTGTGTTCGCCTTTCCTTCCTGTTATGATAAACACGGTGTGTTCGACTTTCCTTCTTGGTGACAAAAATGTTGAATTTATTGTTGTTTATGTGGATCTAAGAGTACTTAAAGGGATGGATTACAATCTGTATTGCCATTCTATGTTGACATCTTTGTGAAAGTCCCACCTTTGCATTAAGTCCTATCTTTACAAACCAAAATATTACAATACTCCAATCTAAGTGAGACAAAGGAGGAATTATATTTTACACAAAAGTGTATTATACATTATGTTTTACACAAATATGTATTACGCATTACATTTTACACAAAAGTGTATTATACATTATGTTTTACAAAAATGTGTATTCCACTTTATGTTTTACAAAAATGTGTATTCCACTTTATGTTTTACACAAAAGTGTATTACACATTATGTTTAACACATTAGGTAGAGAGGGAGGGGGAGAACTATACAGGGGACATTAGATAGGTGAGAGATCTAGAGGGGTAAAGAGAGGTGAGAGACCCAGAGAGTGAGAGAGGAGTGAGATAGATAGAGGGGGATAAGGAGAGGCGGGTTATGACCTATAGGTGGAAACAAAGGGAGGGAGAAACCTAGAGAGGGGGGAGAGAGGGTGGGATGGAGAGGTTATAACCTAGACAATAGGTATCTCAATTTCCTCCTATTTATTTAGCATTGGTCTATGGGCCAAATTTTTCTTAAGCTAGATTTTTTTCTATAAAAAGGATTGCACAAGAGTAATCTTTAGATTTGGTAGCAATACAAGAAATGATAAATAAAGAGAACTATTTGAAGAAGCCAAAAATGCCATATTAAGGCATTAAAGGTAATTAGATTCATGAAACATAATTAGTAGGCAAATCAATGAAACTCACTTTCATTGATATAAAGGGATTTGTAGAAAATCTTTAAGTAGTCACTCTATCTTGAAAAAATAATGAGTGGTCATAAACACTTTTGAACTCTCTCTCCCATTCTTTCTCTCTCACATTCCACTCCCTTTTCACATACTTCCCTTTAACTCTCTTTGGACTTCTCTTCCTCCACCTCCCTTCTGCCCAATCTCTCTCTCTCTCTCTCTCTCTCTCTCTCTCTCTCCAAATTATATTATTGTATTGGTAATGATATCAAACTATAATGCCATTGACTGAATCTACAAGCTAAAGATCAATTTTTCAAGCGTCGAAGAAAGTTATAATCTATAATTTACAAAGTACTTAGGTAACTTATACTTAAAGTTCTAATCTAGCAACCATTTTTAGGATTTCAAGATAATCAATAATGAATCCAAGATTACATTTTTTTCAAAAATTATCAAAATTTTTATTGCTCATTGCAAGAAAATGGGTAACTATAATTTAGAAATATAACTTAATCTTGATAGGTCACATTGATGGTCAACCAAAATTAAGTAATTAATGTGATATCCACCCATTCATTCCAAATAATAAAAGGTTGTGAATGTAAACTATGCATTATTAAGCATGGTGGAAAACACAACATTTTTTGCAGACTGTGGTGATAAACATAGTGTGTTATGCTATCCTTGTAACAACATGTGAATAACATGGTGTGATCTACTATACTACAACAACACCTTTTTGAAGTCAAACTAGTTTGCTCGATGCCTTCACAACTCTATTTCCTTTTTCCTCTATCCAACTGTAAATCCTATAGAAAAATCAATTTTTCTTCTCTATCTGCTTTGTGGCCTTTGACTACATGCAAACTCCATACTTATTTAACTTTCTTTTATTGTTCTCATTGTTCTTTGCTCAACTCTGCTAACCTGAGACAACAACATATTCATCATCCTATTCTATTTCCCATGCATCTTCTCAATTGTTGACATCAATGACAATCTAATGCCAACATAGATAATATGACATTCTATTTAATTGATGATATGATGGTGTTTATATAATTTTGGTATTAGTAAAATATCTTGTTGAGGATATTGATACAACTAAAATGGTAACAATGTAGTTGTTCCTACATATTTGAACAAGAAAAATGGACACTAACCATATTAATATTATTCATAATGGGTAGAAAAAGAAAATGGGAATCACTCATCAAGCTAGATGTGCAAGACATCCCCAATGAAGGAAATAATTTCTCAAGTGACGACCTTGAATGGACACCTATTGGAGATGATATTACTCGACTGATAGACTTATGTGTTGCTATCCCTCTTGAGAGAATCTATCACTTTGTCAATGGAGAAGGTTTATTGGATGGCACAAAGACACAATTTATATGTAAAAAGAATTAAGAGTACAATTTGAAAGAACTTGTTGATCACTCCACCAAGATGTATTTAAGGTTTGTCTAGATTTGATAAATTAAATATGTCACCTTTTATATTTGTCAATAGAAAAATAAACCATTAGATCACAAAATTTTCCATCATTCTCCCTACTTGTACCAAGATTGAATCTTTATAAAAGGACATGGGTATCCTTCAAATCAAAATAGAAAGAAGATATTTGACTAACAATATTTAAACTCAATGGATCAACAAAATAAAATCAATACTACAATACATGATTATAATGGACATCTTAAATAAAGGATAGACTTAAGGTGAATCTATTCAATGTATCATGACGTGGAATCCTATCACAATCCTACAACAACATAAAATTATGAATATTTTTTGTTGGGATGCACATACCTTTGTTACCTAGACAATAATATTGTTAAATCCAACCATTTATTTGAGATAAAACATTAATCTAGAGGTAGGAAGAGAGGGTTTATAAGAAATAGAGAGATGATAGTTAGGTAGAGGGAGACAAAGTGAGAGGTGAGAAAAAGAGTAGAAAAGCAAAGGGGGAGAGAGAATGTTGGAGGGACGGGGAAGGATAAAGATAATTAGAGAGGGAGAGAGAGATAAGGAGGTAGGGAACTCTAAGGGAAAGAGGGAGAGAAATATGGGGGTAGAGAGAAACCTCTAAGAGAGAGGGGGAAATAGAGATATGTGAGAAAAAGTATACAAAGGGGAGGAATGATAGATTTTTTATGTGATTTAGGATCCAAAAGAACTATTTTAACTTTCTTAAGAAATTAAAATTGCATATATAATATATAAGTTAAGGTATATTTGGGGGAAGGTCAAGAGGCACTCAAAAGGATAATATAGTAATATATTTTCCTAGTAGCTTTGAAAGTGACAGTTATGCATATACTTTTATAAGTTGGACCATTATCAATTTGGTAAGAATGGCCATTGTATGTTTTTACTATGAAAGGATGATAGCACACAAGACACAAACCACTGTATCCCAATGCTGTCCTCCAAGTATATAAAAAATCAATTAAGAAGCATGCAACAAGGCATGAATATAAAATATTAATAATTTTCTTTCATGCTTTGTTGCTAGAAAATATAAAGGAAAAGTCCCTTTCATAACCTTTCCCTTTACGCAATAGATGTATGTGCACCTCAACAAAATTGTACACATAGAGGTAGTTAGTTAGTAGGTGCACACACCCTTATTTGATAAATGACCTCCTACAAAATGCAATCAATGTGCGAGCGAGAATGATCAAAATAAATTCAATTGTATGGGATGGAAGACTAGGTGGGCCAATGAATATTGCATCAACTACAATTTCATAGGTCTAGTGTTTACAAGGTTTTGATAGATTACAATTCTTATTAGCTCAATGTTGTATGTTATGGATTATATAAAATTTGATGATTGGGTGCTCTTTGCTATGGTTGAAGGCTTGGGTTGTTCATGTTATCTTTTTTTCTTTAATATTTTCTAAAATTTGATGATTGTATGCTCTTTGCTATGGTTGAGAGAGAGAGGTTGAGAGAGAGAGAGGTTGAGAGAGAGAGAGGTTGAGAGTAAGAAAGGTTGAGAAATGGAGGTTGAGAGAAAGAGAGAGAGGGAGAGAGATATCAAGAGATATCAAGAGAGAGAATGATAGAGGGGTTGTAAGAGTAAGAGAGAGAGAGAGAGAGAGAGAGAGAGAGAGAGAGAGAGAGAGAGAGAGAGAGAGAGAGAGAGAGAGAGAGAGAGAGAGGTTACCTCAAATTCCAACCATTTATTTGAGATAACATCAAATGAGCATTAAAAAAGTATATTATCAAACATGAGCTAAGTTTGTGAATGTCGAAAAACACAATGTGTATTCCAACTTACAACTTAATATATTAAATGAAATCTTATCATAACTCTACAAAAACATAACTTGAGGAATACAATTTTTTGGGGTGCACATGCTTTTATTACATAGAAGTGAGGTTGATAACTTGCAAGTGATGACATAGAAGAATCAAACATTAGATAGTTGGATAGGCACAATCGTAAATGGATCTTGTGAACAAATTGAGCCGGGTTGTAAATATACTTAACAAGCTACTCATTTATATCAAATCATGAATCAATTTTTGAACATAATAATTACATGATTATTATTATCTACATTACATGATTAATATTATTATCTACATTAAATAATTATATCATTATTATTATCTAAAATATTCTTAAATTATTTAATTTATTCAATAATTATTCTATTTCATTTATGAATTATAAAATGGTTATTATATTTAATTTATTTTTAACTAATTAATCATATAATGTATAGTTAATAATTTAATTCAAATATTAATATTAATAATCATTATATTTATATATATTTAATATAATAACAATAATTATGTTGAATATAATTATGAGTTATAATATCATATATATATATTTTCAATAAAAGTGGATTATTCCACTAAACTTATAAGATCATATATTTAATTTTATTTTTAATAATAATATAAATATTAATATTAATACTAATCTAACATGAATAATTGTATATCTACTTAAAGTTACTCTATTTTTCAAGAATTATCTTATTTAATTAAAAAAAGTTTTTTTTATTTTTTTTAATTTATTTATTTTTTAATTTATAATTAACTTATTACGTGAGCTATTTTATTTTAATTTATAATTATCTTATTATATAATTTAATTCACATTGTTTACATTTTTTTTTCATTCGAAGTTAAATTAAAAATTATTTTATTAATCTCAACGTGAAATCTTAATATAATTTTGTTTTTCAAAATACAATTGAACAAAAGAACAAAACAATTCGCGGGGAAGGAAATCAATAGTTTGAATCCTATTACTGTTTATATCTTCACGAGTATGATCGATGCCATTCCTTTACTAGCTTTGCTCAATTAGATTGCCCCATACCGCTTCCCAACTATTTCGTACTTCACATTCTTCATTCTCCTGGCCCTTGCAGGCATCATGTCCTCCCGAAAACCATTATAACCATTGATAAAAAATAATATTTTTTTTTAGGAAGGCTTCAAGTTATGAATTAACGATTAATATTTAATATGAATTTGTTGAAGCTCTAATAAATTATTAAATCATTATCCTAGTTTGATGATTGATTTTAGATAATTTGAAATGAGATAGTGATTAATTAATATATTGAATATGATATTATATAATATAAATGTAATGTGAAAGTTATTTTATCTGCAGTTAAATTAGAGCTCTTTTTTTAGAATGAAAAATATAAAATTATAGGTATTGATCACAAATATATTACTTTCAATAATGCGATGATTGTAGCATGTATTTTAACAATTACTTAACATAAGGAAATTTTTAAAAGTTAAATGTATTATTTGTTGGCTCATCTATTAAGATTGAAGTCTTAATAGTAAACAAATCATAGTTTTAATATGTTCTAATTAAATATTTTCAAATATAAAATATGTTTGCTTAAATTTTTTGTTAGGGTCATTGTACAAAGCTCCCACCTTAGTTAAAGTTTGAATTCATCTCTTCAAATCATTAGCAATTTTTTAGGAAGCTCCTTGATGATAGATACAAACACATTTGACTTCTTTCACACATTTTTTCTCAAATTCCAATTGATTTAGACATCGTAAAAAATACTCATATAGAAATTACTTTAAAAGTTTCTTATACTATTATTCCCATCCCATAAATTATGACTCATTTTCTCTAGTGCCACAAGTGTTATCATAAAGACCACATTGACATAGATCTACCTAGTTTCAAATATAACTAAATTGTTAGGATTTGTGGTGGAAAGAAGCTCTTTCCATCATTATAATGCTGAAGTTCAATTAGGAGGATTATTTGACCTCATTCAAGGATCACTTGTGCAACCTAGGAGTGTAGATAATACATAAGAGCCTTTATTAATGAAAATAAAAATCATACTTGATTTACTAGAAATATATTTCTCCATTATGGAAAGAGGCATAAAAATTAAAACATTTGTGTTGCCTGATAATTTTCAACCTTAAATTTTGTAGATCATGGAAGTTTCGATTTTATAATAATAAAAGTTTTTCATGTCAACTAATGGGTCTCAACCTTCCTCCTACACTCTTGATCATGGAAGTGCCAATGTTGCAACAATAAAAGTTTTTCATGCCAACTAATGGGTCTCAACCTCCCTCACACACTCTTGTTGCTGATAGTTCATGGGCGATCATGCGAAAAAAGAAAAGGCTCCTCAAGAAAGGATTTAATTTCACATAATAAATTTCTTCAAACCTTCATCAAAATGGATGAAAACATTTCAAAGATAGATCTACAAATACATCATGAGACATCCTCCTTTAAGCGTTGTAGCCTTTTTTATCACAATGCACCCTTTTTATGTTCAATGCACTATTTTTTTATTTATTTAATATTATTTTTATATAGAAGGGAATGATCCCCATTTGGCAATTTTAAAAAAATGGTTAAAGTGAAATAACCTAATAGAGATGGTTGCATATGAAATATAAAATTAAAATATAAGCATATTGTTAATGATAATTTTGTATTTCCCTCTCTATTACTACATAAGTGATATGACACTTAAGATTTAAAATATTATACAAATAAAACTATATGTAATTAAAACAACATCATGGAATCTAAGACATGAATTACCTTCCTTTGAATGTGATCAAATCATTGAAAGAATTGCATAATGTTAAACACCAATATCTTATATAATGGAAGAACTTTCACTTCCCTTAATCGTTCTATATATATTCAATATATCTTTAACACACAATATTATAGTAGATTATCTAGATTTGTATATTAGCACTTACTTTAAAGAAATTATTCCTACATTTCAAGAATATAAACATATCCAAGAGATGTTAGATACTTTTAATAATGAGACAATTTATTGAGGACAGGGGTACTCTTTTAATTGGTGAAATTTATTACATTTCAAAGTATAAGAATGTAAGCATAAAGTTTTAAGATTGTTAAATTGTTAATCCCTACAGAAATTCAAAATTAAAATCAAAGTCTCAAATGAATTTAGTAATTTATTTTGGGTGCTTATATACAAACATCTTGGTATTTATTTTGATAAATTTCATATTGTGGTCATGTAAAGACATTCTTAGTATTTTTGATGTAATATTATTTTAGACTCTATGGCCAAACATAATAAGCAGGAGATTTTGAAACTACATTAACTACCTTGATACAAAATCTTCTCAAAGTTGACTTCATATCTCCCATACGCTATTCTCTTTAGATATATAATACAATTAATCTTGTCAAACTAGATGACTACATAATATTTGGCATAGAATTTTAACTACATAAAAAGAAAACATTTAAACAAAATTTATACAAAAAAATAAAAAAATGTAATCACTACATACTAGGTAATTTAAAAGTTGAGTACATATGAATATTTATATATTATCAGATCTAATGTCATTCTATGGGTGTACCCATTGACAAAGAGTGGTATGAAAAAATAAAAGAAATAACTCTAATTTGTTCAACCTAGTTCCTAAACATATGTATGAACCATATAAATTAACTTTTCTTTTCTTACTCAACTAGTACCTAGCAAATGTGAGATTCCCCATATCAAGAGTAAGTTGTTTAATGATTATCTATTTATTTGAATTCATTTAAATTTTGTAGCGTGACAACGATGATTTAAATTGGTTTGGGTTATGCATAGGAATTGAAGAAGTTGAGGAAATACAACTTCAGAGATCCCAAGAACACCTGCATGTAAATACCTGTCACAAGAGAAGAATGGAAGCACATAAAGTAAAAAAGCATAAATGCTCTGAAGAAGAAAATTATCATTCAGAAAGGGAATCAATTTAATGAACAAGTACAATACAATCCTTATAAAAGGATAATAGCAACCCTAAAGGTGTGCAACCCTAAAGAAACCCTAAAGGGATAATGTGTATTTAATAATTAGAATAATTATTAAATACCTACAATATTTATTAAATGCGTAAGTTTAGCTTAAGCATAGAGTTTAATAGATTAATAATTAAATAAATAATTATTAGCTAATACAAGATAACTCTAACACCCCCCCTTAAGATGAACTTAAGGAGTAGCTAAAAAACTAAATGCATGAAGCAAAAAATGCAACTACATGATGAAGGCAAATTTGGCTCCTAGCAACAAGGCCTAATGAGGTACCCAATCACAACCAAATCTCTATGAACCGGAGAAATAGAGAAAACCACATGGGAAAAAACTCTACTCCAAAAAGAGATGGAAAAAGCAAGAAGAACGCTGAAGCATGAAATAGATGCAAACACTGTCGAAGAGTAGCTGTTGATCTGAAGAACCTCCACTGAAATAGAACATGACTAGGTAGAGAAGACTGTAATCTGCATGAGTGCCCTCAAATGACACTACTTGAATCAGATGGCAAACAAGGGCAAACAACTGAAATCGAAGATATAGATGGCATGAGACACCAAATCTTGAAGAGCTGATCAATCGAACCACAGAAGCATTAGAACCAATAGGATAAACCTCCCCATAATGATGAAAAGGGAGAGGGATAGGTACATTGAAAAGAATGACCAACAAGAACTGCATGACGAAGAACCAGGAACATTGAAGGTGCAGAGAAAGTACATGGTGTCATGGAAGGAACACTCACTTGACACACATCATGAGGTGAATGTCGCGGAAGGAACACTCACTGGACAATGGTAGATGGCAAACAAGGCAAACATCAACCCCCCCATGACACTTTATAAGTAGTGCATGTACAATAAGGCACAAGAGGTGCAAGATTCCATGTAAACAATGCATGATGCCACTTTATCTTAGTGTGTTTGCAAAAATACAAGATACAATGATAAGAAGATTGGAAATAGAAACGAGAACCAAAATAGAGACATCCTACCAAGAGAAGAGATCCTAGGACCTGAAACAACCAAGATATCCACCAGAGTGTTGAAAAGAAAAAAAATGAATAAAATATGCATGGAGCAGAATCTGGAAATAAAACTCATATGGCTGGAAAGTGCACAGAACAAGCTTTCCAACGATATAAAGTTTTCAAAAAATGAAGTTCAGATGCTCATTCTATGGCTCCCTGAGTGCAAAAAAGAGACCCCACTTTGACTGGACAAAAAAATAGTGAAACAAAAAAAATGGAAAAAATTACCAACATGACAAGGTTCGGCTTGGAACTAGCTTTCCGATGCCTATTCGTTTTCAAAAAAACGACTCTGTATGCCCAAGATATGGCCAAAAGAAAAAAAGCCCTCTTTTTGGGCATAAAAAGGGTAAAAAAATTTATTTTATTTTTTTGACAAAATTTTTTTGACGCATTTGCAGGTACAGCCGTATGGATTTTTGTGCCTAGTAAAGCATGCCAATGAAAAAATCATGGCCCAGATGCACTTGTCACTGAAATAGGTCGAATTATATATCAAAATGAATGGAAATGCCCTTTGGAAGCCAATGGTGAGGTCTATTTTGGTCCAAATTGCTTTGACTTGTTTTAATAAATTTTTTTGACGAATTTCTCGAAATTCACACAAAAAAAAGGCAAAACCAAAGAAAAAATTTCAGAACCCAAATTTGACAAATTTTATATAGAAATGGGGGTTTTGGGGCATTCTGAGCTCAACGGTGAGGTCCATTTAAGCCCAAAATGATTAGAAAAAAAATAGCTACCCCAGATCCAATAAAAAACTCTGAAAAAACTTGAAACCCTCCTCCAAAAAATATTCTAAAAAACCAGGAACAAGCAGCAGCAGATGTAGGCTCTGATGCCATGAAGAAGTTGAGGAAATACAACATTAGAGATCCCAAGAACACTTGCATGCAAATTCCTGTCACAAGAGAAGAATGGAAGCACATAAAGCAAAAAAACATAAATGCTCTGAAGAAGAAAATTATCATTTAGAAAGGGTATCAATTTAATGAACAAGTACAATACAATCCTTATAAAAGGATAATAGGAACCCTAAAGAAAACCTAAAGGGATAATGTGTATTTTGATTATTAAATACCTACAATATTTATTAAATGCATAAGTTTCACTTAAGCGTAGAGTTTAATAGACTAATAATTAAATAAATAATTATTAGCTAATACAAGATAACTCTAACAGGAATTTGGTGGGTGACAGCTGACTATTATGGTTTACGGCTCTTGAAAAATGGAAACAATAGTGAGAAACAAAAACAATAGTCAGTAAAAGAACTGGATTTAATGGGCCCCACGCCAGCCACACTAAGAAGTCAACGCTTATTGTGTGTTGTTTAAGGACAACCGTCTAGAAGAGGGAACTCATTTTTTAATTTTTAATCCACAATAGTTTTTGAGTAGGATAAACAGTTTTTGAGGGGACCAGAAACCCCATACAACAAGTTTGAAGGGACTTGAAACCCCCAAAAACCACACGGATCTAGAACCAACAATGGGACGCGGGAAGCAAATAGATCAAAAACACCCAACAACCAACACTAAACAAATACCAACAATATTACAAAGATAGAACAATACAAGCCATGCTGGTAGTTCCAACGAATCTAAAACAACTAGTAGATCTCAAAGATAGAGAACAAGGGTTTGTCTGGCACCCTCAGCCAACAAGTAGGTTTTTCCCAGGAATCCTTAACCTGAAGTAAAATCATCAGCAAAACCTGATCCTAACAAAAAAAAAGACTAGCTAGATTGGGCCCTTGAAAACTGCTAGCATCCAACCTAGCCCTGAAGAGAGGACAATACATAGGGTTTTTCTAGGCTCCCTCAACCTTAAGAGTGGGTTTTATAGGGCTCCCACAACCAGAAGACATGGGGTTTTTATAGGCTCCCCTAACCTTGATGGGTTTTGACAGGTAATCGAGCTCCCACAACCAACAATAGGGATTTTCCCTGCTTCCACAAACTTGAATGAGGTTTTTCCAAGGTTGCCACAATCAGACAAAAAGGCTTCCTGAACCTTCAAGATAGGTTTTAAAATGGATCCCATAATCAGCAGGAAGAAGCCAGACACCACCCATCGACTGAACAAAATCCACCTTCCAACACAACACCTCTCCACCTCTATAGGATAGGGAAACACCTCAATAGGAGTTGAAAGGAGAGAAATCAATAGCTGAAGGAGCTAGGAATCAAACCTCAAAACAAAGTCCAACAACCAAGAGAATAACCCATAATGCATAGCTGGAAAATAGGTTTTTGAGAAGGCTCCCAAAACCTTGAATTCAAAGAGAGGCCTAAACCTGAAAGACTCCATGCCAACAAGCTCCACCAAAAACTCCATCTCAATAGGAGAAGAGGGAAAGAGACCCAACATCAAGGAGATAAAAACAACAACACACCCAACCTCAAAAAACAAGGTATCCAATACACCCAATAGGAGCTACCCCCCAACAAACAACCCATAACTCTTAACCTCTATAGAAGAGTAGTCCACCTCTAAAGGATAGGAACGAAGAAAGGGATAAATGGCACCATGCAAAAAAAATAGAGACCCTCTTGACCAGAATAGAACAAGAAGAGCACACATAGTCTTCAAAAGGAAGCTTTGAGCAACTAAACTAAAAATACACCCAGATCCCCCACATAGATACCCCCAACAGCACCAGATCTAGCCCTTGGGACAACAGATAGTCCAAAGGGGAAGGAGACACCGATAACCCACACAAACATTCTCTAGAAACTCCACCTGGGTCCCAAACAACTCCCTCACTCCAAGGCTTAATCAGGTGGATGCAAGGCAAGATCCCAATCGAAGAAGAAACAATGATTAGAGTACCCTCATCCACCACACCTTCCCAACAAAAAAATAGGGCCAAAGCAATAGTCACTTCCACAACCATAAAGAAGAGGGAAGGCCCCATGAAGCCCGCACATCCCCTAGCAGTACCATCCTTCTCCAAAGGCATATCCTGCATCTGCACTTCACCCCACCCGCAACAGCCATCCTCAATCCTCTCATCGCAACAACACCCATGGGCATCGAGCCAAACAATCAAGGAAGAGGTAGAACATGCAAAAAACCTCTCGGTCACCATCATGCCAACGTCATCCTAGAACCCGTCAATAAACACAGGCAATAACCCATCTAAAACAGGGCCCCCATGGGCACACAGACAAAATCCAGACAAGTCGCAAGCCATAGCAGATCACAATAATGACAATAGCACTCCCAAAAATGCCATCACCTAGAATGACAACTCCACCAATTGCCAAATCCAAAGCAACCGCATCAGAAATACTCTCCTCCTCATTGTCTGCTTCCTCCCCATCTTCATCCCCTACATCCTTGAGCTCTGAAACCCTAGCGCCAGTCTTCCCGCTCCGCTCCATCGAGATAAATATTCTCCATTGTTAGTGTAGTATATTAATCCATAATAGTTATCTAACTTGCGCTTACAAATTTTTCTATTTTGGGTTCAGGATTGAACCATATATTTGTCATATTTCTTAAATTTTTTATTTACCAATATATATATTTAAAAAAAAAAGTGAAGATATATATATAGATGAGTTTAAATATGTTTCTTATTTTGGAATGATAATTTTAGAAACTCATTATTTATTTAAAATTGCTCCTATGATTTCTGCGCAAAAAGAAATCCAAACATAATTATACTTTCTTTTACTTTTTTAATATAATGTAATTACATGTATTTTTAACATAAGATAATAAATTATATGTTTGCAAATATTTGTTGGTGAAGTTTATTTATAGATGTAAAATTATAATATAATTATAATTATTACATATTTTATGTATTATAAAGAAAAAATATATTCTTAAATTTAATTGAAACTAGATATTTAATTTATATAAAATTTATATTATAATTATATTTATTATTATATATAATGTATATTAATTTTAATAATGTAAAAATATAGATGAAAAATTTAATAATACTATTATTTAACTTTTATAAAATATATGTATAGAGAAATAATGATAATAATTTGTATTAAATACTATTATTTAAATAATAGTAATATTAATTATTATTTATATGTACAATTTGAATTAACTAAAAACAATTGCAAATAATTAACTTCTTACCTTTTTAATAGGTTCATTTTATTTTTATGTTTTGATTTTATTAGACCCCCCCAAACACATCACCTTGTTTCTCTCTTATTGTTGCCCCCTCTATTTGTATCTCCCTATCTCTCCTTGCTATTTATCTAACCTCTCCATTTATTTGTATCTCCCTCTACCTATATCACTCACTCTCTATCTACTAAACTATCTCTCCCTCTTTCCATCTCTATTTGTCTATATCTACTTCTCTTTGTTTATTTGTCTCTATTTTGCTACTCTCCATTTCTATCTATTAGTCTATCTCTAGCTCTCCATATCCATATTCCTCTTCTCTCCATCTCTCTGTGTTTATGTCTACTTCTCTATGTTTGTTTGTCTCTATATCCATCTTCCTCTCCTCATCTCTTTATATCTCTCTCTATCCTCCTACCTTTTTATATCTTCATCTCTCCCTCTCCCTCTCCCTCTCTTGTTGTATCTTCATCTCTACCTCTACCTTTCTCTCTCCCCCTCTTTCTCTAGATATGTCTCCCTCTCTATATTTATCCATATTTGTTTGTCTCTCACTCTACCTCTTCCTACAATTGTATATATAGATCTCCATATTTCTTATTACATCTCTCCCTCTATCTTGTTATCTCTCCATGTACCTACCCTTATATATCTCCCTCTCATTGTCTCTTTCTACACATCACTTATAATATCTGTCTTTGTCTTTCTATCTCTCCCTCCCTCTCCCTCTATATTTATTTATTACAACTATATCTATATCTTCCTCTCCTTCTCTCCATGTCCCTCAACTTCTTCATCTCCATCTCCATCTCTCCTTCTCTAACTCTTCCCCCTATATCTCTTCCTCTTTCTATCACTATAACTCCTCTTTTCCTCTCTACCAATTACAAACATAATATGACACTGTTGGTAATGGACCATAATTATCTTCTTGATTTAGAGGTTCATTTTAGTTGTGTTTAGATCCTTGTAGGTAGATGCATAGTTGATTTGAAGCTACCACTTCTCCATTGAGACCTTTGTTAAAAACATCGTTGGTGTAATTATTTATTCATCTTGGATATAATTACACTTTACTTAAGTTTACATAGGTACATGCATAAAATTGTAGTTTGGATATGATACACGTAGGGAGATGTGCTACATTGGGAGTGTGTATGTAGGCGAATTTCCACCTTTTATGGTGTGATCTTGTTGCTACTCTATCATATCCACTTATTGTGGAGTGATAATTCCACCTTCGGTGGGTGATCCACCTCATGTGGAATATTTTACTATTTCTCCTACCTACCCCTACCTAACTTTGCATCTCATTGAGCCACATGTCATCATTGTGTTCTCTCTTGTCTCTTAGCCTTGTCTTTATAAGTAGGCTTATTCTACATTGTATGTAATGAACAACAATCTTGATGATCTAGTTGATCACATTTTTCATCATTGATAGGAATATAGTTTATTCTTGTCACATTTTTTTCTCTCTTATTTGTGCTTTCCATTGCCTCTAGATCTTGGCAAAATCTCACAAAAGTAATGTCATTTGCTAAATGTCTTACCAATTCACATGTACTACAAAAATACATGCAAAATATATACTAATTTTTTTCCTAATTCACCTTCCACACCTCTTTGGCATACATATTGCACACCAAGGTCCAATTTCTAGTTGTATTCTTTATGAAACAATGTGAACTCCAACCCTAATTTAATTTTAATCCTGTAGACACTTAAATTTGGTTAATCAATTTAATCAAATTTATTTCCCTTAGCCATTTAATTAATTAAATATATTAATTAATTATCCCATTCCTATTAATTAATATCTAATTAATTAATCCCTATTTGATCCTATCCTATTAATTAATTTCTAATTAATTAATTCCCCAACTTGTTTCCTCCTAATTAATTAATTATCCTTGTTGTCCATCTGTTTTGATTAATTACTTTAATTAATTAAATATCCCCTTTTCAAGCCCATGGATTAATTAATTTGGTTCAAATTCCTATTTGACCACATGGCTCCTAACTTTTCTCCCTAACCTCCTTCCAATCCCATTCTAACCAATCCTATCCTTCCAACCCACTTCCCTAGCCTAGTCAACCCTCCAACCAACCTTATCCTATCCCTTCTAACCTCCCACACGTGTGACATTTTTTTGTAGAACAATGGGTTTGCACCCTAAAATAGTGGGTTCACACCCTGAAACAGTGGGTTCACTACCTAAAGTAACAGGTTCACTATTATCATTTTCGTACAGAAGGCAAAATTTCCATTTTAAGTTTTGAGTTTTTATAAATGATTTTTGGCATTTGAATACAAAGGAGCGGGGTCATGTTTTAGACAAGCGGGGTCACATTTTAGACGAGCGGGGTTGCTTTTTAAACAAGCAGGGTCACGTTTTAGACAAGCGGGGTCGAATTTTAGACACATTGGGAATGCATTTTAGACAATCAACGGGTTCGCTTAAACCAACGTGTTTGAACCCTGAAGCAACGGGTTTGTGCCTTGAAATAGTGTGTTTGCGCCTTGAAATGGTGGGTTCGCTATTATCATTTTCATATGACAACGGGATCACCATTATCATTTTTATACAGAAGGTAAAATTTCCATTTTAAGAGCAGGGTCCTGGTTTAGAAAAGTGGGGTCACGTTTTAGACAAACAACGGGGTCGCGTTTTAGACAACCAATGAGTTCACTTAAACCAGTAGGTTTGCGCCTTGAAACAATGTGTTTGCACCCTAAAACTGTGGGTTTGCTATTATCATTTTCATACGACAACGAGATCGCTAATTATCATTTACATGATTTTTCAAAATGCTATTTTGGTACTAATTAGCTAACTTGTGTGTTAGCAATTTAGATAGACAACAGGAACATCTTTTAGACAAATAGTAGGTTCACTTAAACCAGTGGGTTTGCTGCTTGAAATAGTGGATTTGCACCTTGAAACAATGGGTTTGCAACTTGAAATTGCGGGTTCGCTATTATCATTTTCATCGACAGCAAGATTGCCATTATCATTTTCGTATGGAAGGTAAAATTTCCATTTTAAGTTTCAGGTTTTTATAAGTTATTTTTGGCATTTGAATACACAAGAGCGAGGTCGCATTTTAGACAAGCGAGGTCGCGTTTTAGACAAGCAGGGTCACATTTTAGTCGAGTAGGTCACGTTTTAGACAAACAACGAGAATGAGTTTTAAATAACTAGTAGGTTTGCCCCAACTAGCGGGTTTGCCCCTTGAAATAGTGGGTTTGTGCCTTGAAACAACGAGTTTGTGCCCTAAAACCGCAAGTTAGCTATTATCATTTTCATATGACAACAGGATCACTAATTATCATTTACATAATTTTTCATAATGCTATTTTGGTACTAATCAACTAACTTGTGTGTTAACATTTTAGACAAACAATAGGAATGCATCTTAGACAACCAACAGGTTTGCTTAAACCAATGGATTTGCACCTTGAAATAGTGGGTTTGCGCCTTGAAACAACGGGTTTGTGCCACACAATAGCATGATCACTAGTTATCATTTACATGATTTTTCAGAATGCTATTTTTCTACTAATCAACTAACTTGTATGTTGTCAGATGATTTAAATTTTGCAAGTTTGCACCCTGAAACAACGAGAATGCACCCTAAAATAGCAAGAACATGCCCTAAAACAATGAAAATGCACCCTGAAACAACAAGAACACGAATCAGTGGGAGCACACACTAAAAGAGCGGGGGGTAAAAGTACGAACCTGTGTCACACTTTTACAAAGGAAAAGGCTAACACAACAATAACTATTCAATTTCATCTTCATAAAAGTGTCATTTGCATTTTGAATTTTAAGATGATGTAAACTGATGAAATGTGTAAAATTTGTTGAAGTTTAAGTCTACTATGTTTTGAAAAAAATTTCTCAATAGTTTATATGTTTTTTAAATCTTTAAAGTCCATTTTTTTATTGCTGAAAAACGCTGAAAAAAGGGGGTTTGGTTCCCACCTCAAAAGTAAATGTAAATCAACCTTTTTTTTTCTCATTTTGATATTAGTTATAGATCACATATTTATATAGTGCATGAAAAGAAAATATACATCAAATTTTTTTTTGTAATAGCATTGGGAAGTCGAATACACCAAAATTTGATAGTTTTTGTCTCTCACCACAATTTGTCTATTCAATTTATGATAATCCAAAAACTAAAAATACCCTTTTTGAGAAGACTCTCTCTTCTAGTGAACCATATTTTTTTCAATTTTTTTGAAGTGATTTGATATTTTTTTTTGTTTTTCAAAGCAGACTCATATCGAACAAAAGAATGCCTAGTTGTAGTATTTTTTACTTTTTATATATTAAATGTAATAAAAAAATTTAAAAAATTATATGAGTAGAATCGTGACTTCAATCTCTAAAAAAGGGTATTTTTTATTTTTTTAATAAGTTTAATTTACCTATTGAATTTTGTTGTAGAAGTGACAAGTTTGAGAAAATCATTGTTTTTGTTGATGTGGCTGCCACTTGGCATTCCACATAAGTTGTTCCGGATGGAACTATGAGGGTCGACGCAACCGGTCGTACAAGCGACCGGTTGCTTGAACCACATATAAAGAAGAATTATTTTTTCCATTAAAAAAACCAAATCAATCAAGTGCGAAAATAATAAGAGTTATTTTTGCAATTTTTCCAAATAAAGTGGCATTTTGGAGCGAGTAGGAAGATTATAAAGGGGCGAAGATTTTGAATTTTTTTTCAGAAGGCGTCTACCCTTTCCAAGTATGTTATTTGAAATTATTTTTTCAATCATGCTTAATTTACAATATTAGATGTTTTTTAGAAATTAAATATTTTTTAGATTAACCATATTCTTTAGTCACTGTGATATGACGATAATCATTACTTGCCCATATATCCAACACTATTTAGTACTGAATTATATTATATTTTATTTCCTAATATTTGACTCAAATTCTCCATATATTAGCTAAGTGATTTCAAGAAATTAATGTTATTAAATCACGTTCATATGTACACTGCATATAGTCAAATGTATCTAATTGAAGTATACTTAATTTCTTACTTTTTATCAATCTTCCTAAATTTCTTGAGCCTTATTTTTTCATTTTCTAAATTATAAAAAATGGACTTCAAGTCAAATGATCTAAATGGAAGAAATTTACACATGTTAAGTTTAAGAATGCAAAATTATTTATACATTTCACTAATTAAATTTTTTTTGTTAAGAATCGACGAAAAGTTATTAGATATATAACCTTTTTAGTTCAAAGCACTAAATTTTTAAGATTTTCATATTTGCATGTGTTGTTTTTAGGTTCAAAGCACAAAATTTTGAAGATCTAAATATTTTTTGCAATGGGGAATAAGAGGACTAGATCAAGGTTGTATGATCATAAAAGGGATGATAAGATGAAAGGTCATACAAAACGTAGTCAACAACAATCTGATGTTGTTCAAGATCAACCTGATGATGTTCAAGAAACATCTACTCAGGTACGAGATGATTTTTTTTTTCTGGTATGGAAAAATTGATGGAAATGGATGAAGATAGTCTTTTCAATGAAATTTCATCTAAAGATATGATACCTGAAAGCACATTAAAATTGCATTGTAAGAATTTGTGGGATGATTATTTTTAAAATAATTCTATTGTTGGAAGAGCACAATTATTTGCTAAGTTATTTAGGAAAAGGGAATTTCTGAAGATGTAAAAAGACAAGTCATTGATTATTGGACCAACCAATCTCATGTTTCTTCCAATAGAAGGGATACTATACAGATGATAGATGAAGATGGTAAAAAGATTACACATCCAAAACATTTCTTAGATACAACACAAAGTGAATTGTTTGAAGCATTCAAGCAATAATTTTCAGATGTAAAGATTTTCCAAAGGATGTTTGAGAGATTTCGTCCTTGCTTTGTATGCATAAATAAGGTACATGAAACTTGTTGTTGTCAAAATCATGTTGAATTTCATCTACACTTGCAATCATATAAGAAGTTCATGGCAACAATTAATCCAAATCTAGTCATTCCTACAAGTACAACACAATTTGTGAAGTCTATTTTATGTGATAAATTAGAAGATTCCAATGAGTTCAAAATACAATGTATAAAAGGTGAATGCAATGATTGTGGATTTTTGAGTAAGTTTGTGTTACAAATTGAGAATTTTGATATTCATGCACTAGTTATATGGAAGAGATTTGAATATGAGACATACCAAAGTAAGTCAGGAACTGAATCCAAAAAAATTATGTTGAAAGAAAGTGAATTGCCCTACATTCAGTTTATAGACAGATTTTGTAATATGATATATCCACATATCCAACATTGTCATAGTGCAAGATGGCAGGCTAAACAGTTTCGTGATTCAAAGAATTGTTTTCCACCAGGTTGTATTCTTTCAATTGTATATTTCTCTGAGAACTATACATTTAGTCCTCACATAGAAATTCAAAGTCAATATTATCATTCTAATCAAGTTGCAATATTTGTACAAGTTTTCTATAGACATGCACAATTTCATGTGGATGGTATAGAGAGTACTGAAAATGAACACATTATCATCAAGGAGGTCCATTTCTATATCAGTGATGATATGTGTCATGGTAGGAGCTATGTAGCACATTGTTTTGGAATATTTTTTGAAGATATTAAAGATCGTGGGATAGAATGTACACAATAATGGATTTGATTAGATGGATTTGTCGGTAAGTACATTAGATTTGAAATTGATTATTTAAGTTTTTATTTTTTATATATATATGATTATATAACAGGTCAAAAGTTTAAATATATATTTAATATATATGTTATTCATGTCAGGGCAATTTAAGTTTGCAAAAGTTTTTAACTGGTTATCCCTACAACATGCTCGATGTAGCATAAAGTTTTTGTGGAACTTCTTTGAGAGTGGACATGCAAAAGGAGAGCATGATGGAGTAGGAGAACGTGTGAAGCATGAACTTCGCCAACATGAACTTGTAGGTAAATTATATATATATATATATATATATATATATATATATATATATATATATATATATATATATATATATATATATATATATATATATATATATATATATATATATATATATATATATATATATATATATATATATATGTGGGGGTTGTCCAATTTTCTAAAGAAAGAGCTTTTGTACAGGTAACACCATATGTAATTCTAATGATATTATTGAATGCTGCAAAAATCATTTTGTTGATCGTGATACAACTTACAACAAGCATTATTTTTGGGAAGTTAAAGGTATATATATATATATTCTTAAACATTCTTGGTGTTCTTGAATTATTTTTAAAATTCAAGTGTATATATATGTGTGTGAAATGAACTAAAATTCACTAAATATTTTTTGTATTATCAAATATTGATCAATCAAATCCTTATAATCATCAATCAATTAATGGTATTAGAAGTTTTCATCAAGTCATGACTACGGGATTTAGCAAGCCATGTGTTATTCTTGCAAGAGGAAAATCATGCTTTTGTGTTGATTGCATTGTGAATAACAAAGATACTCATTGTCAAAATATTGCTAATGGATGTTTTGCAATGGCATATGAAAGATTTTATCACAATGCCTCCTTACAAAGATAGTGACATTATCGATATTCATGATCCTCTATATTCAGCTGATTATGAACGTGAATCTGATTTAGTTGTTACAGGTGTGTGCATGCATATTTTGTAAATTACATATATGTACATGTACAATTTTTTAAGTTCGTCATTAATTTAATATTGTTCAAAATTAATTTAAAAATGCGTAATGAGCTAATATTGCTTGTAATATATATACATGCACGGTCTATTTTCACAAGTGATATTTTTGCAGTGATTGTTGATCCTGACAATATTGAAAGTGTAGATTATTATCTACTGAGATGCACACAACCAAAATACAAGTTATTGGAATCAGTCAGTGATGATGATGGGCAACAATATCCCATTAGTTTAGTTGTTGTTGAAGGCACCTATTATCAACAAATAAAGATAGATACAAATGGTGTAACATTCATTGATTATATGCCTGGCCAAAAAGTTCTACACTACAGTCACTTAGTAATAGCGACAAGATTGCAGTTGAAGACATTGCCAAAAAGAGGACGTGGCAAGCAAAAGTGGAGGTTTCCTATTGAAGATCATGAAATTTTTTTAAAAATTATAAAAGATAGGGAGGATCCAGATTATATGTACCACGAGCTTTAAGTTCACTTGTCATGTTTGAACAAGTAAAATATATTAGATAGGTCTTATTTTGATAAACTCATATATATATTTAGATATTTCTAGACATGTGTAGCAATTTGGATAACTCATGGAAATTTAGTTTTGTTGATGCATTTATTTTATGTTTTATACATTGATTTTACATGTTTTATTCATCTATGTATTCATTTAATTTTGATTTACACATTTATAGTTTCATTTAATTATGTTGTATATATAGTTACACATGTATATATAGTTTCACTAAAATGAGCAACTAATTATGTTGTCCTAAGGTGTTTTAAGTGGTCTTAAGGGGATTTAAGGGGATACTTAAGGGGATTGATTCTTCTATATTTTTACACATGCATGGATTCGTTTTATTCATCTATGTACATTCATTTCATTTATATTTACACATATATTGTTTCATTTAATTATTTTGTTTGGATTCATCTAATTATGTTGTCCTAAGGTGTTTTAAGTGGTCTTAAGGGGATTGATTCTTTTATATTTTTACACATGCATGGATTTGTTTTATTCATCTATGTACATTCATTTCATTTATATTTACACATATATTATTTCATGTAATTATGTTGTTTGGATTCATTTAATTATGTTGTCCTAAGGTGTTTTAAGTGGTCTTAAGAGGATTTAAGGGGATTGATTCTTTTATATTTTTACACATGCATGCATTTGTTTTATTCATCTATGTACATTCACATCATTTATATTTACACATATATTATTTCATTTAATTATGTTATTTGGATTCATCTAATTATGTTGTCCTAAGGTGTTGTAAGTGGTCTTAAGGGGATTTAAGGGGATATTAAATTTTTGAAGTTCATTAAACATGTACATAAACACTTAACTAAAATGAGCAACTAAATTAAATTTTATTGACTAAATTTTTTTAACAATGAACAAAGTTAAAATAGACATAAACACTTAACTATCACATACAAAAGTACAATTAACTCATGTCTCGATCCATGCACCTGCAATAGAGTATGCATGCATAAAATCATACATTAAACATTTAATTTGAATGTACTAAAGTAAAAAAATTTAAGTAACATAGAGTATGAGAATTTGTATGTAGACAAACATACATGTGAAGAGTCTCTAACATCATCACCATGTGCATGCAAGATTCTAGGGCGTCCATGTGATGAGGAGCTCAACCTGGGTGATAGTGGTGCATCTTGCAATGTTGAAATTTTGTTAGATATACATGTGTACACATATATTTATAAATTCCAAACTAACCCTTTATAAATAGAACTTAAATATTTAAGATTCAATTAATTTAAATTTATAATGTATGTACCTATGTCTCATGATGAATGGGGTTGGTGGCAATGTGCAAATCCTCAAGCATCACCCCCTGTACCTACAATATAAATTACACATGAACTTGAACATGTACATTATTTAAACATTCATTATTATTTAAATCTAATCTACTTGACCATGTACATGTACACGAGGTTGTAGATAAACATGCCTCGAGGTCTTTGACACCTCCATTGCGTGCATGCTAGACTCTAGAACATTTGCAGGATGAATGGCTCATGCTGCGTGAAGCTCTCTCATCCTAGACAATGCACACATTTTGTTAGATATATATATAATTTAAATCACTTGAAATTATTTAATCAACACCTAGATATCCATTTAAATAGAGCTTAAAAACAAAAAAATAATAATTTAAACTTTATATATACCCATGTCTCCTGATGAACAACTGTGTTAGTAGCAACATCCAAATCTCCATACATCGACCCTAACGTGATACCCTATATAGTTCAAAAAATACAATCCAATATATATATAATTAATTTAATCTATACAGTTCATGTGTACAATCAAGTAGCTATATAAAATATCTAAATTAAAATTAGTAAATTATATATTATATAATTCATACCTCTCTTATAGCATGTAAGGCTCATCTGATCTTGTTGATGTCAGAATCATGCAAGGATACGACTACAACATGATCCCCCTCACTGTATGGCTACATAAGCATGGTATTGAACATCCTCGAAAATCTAGTATCAGGTACTATGGCTTGATCAACTGATGTATAAACAAGAGGAGGAGGTGTATCCTGACCAACTATTGTATGTTGGGGTAGGGCAGTAGGATGTGCAGTAGTAGTAGGCTAAGAATATGTATTCTCACAACAATGGCTAGATGCACCAAATCTACCAAGCGCATGCCTAAAATATGATGGGGCATCCTGTAGTGGGATCCCATGATCCATAGCAATGTCCTGATATGCATCCAAGAGATCACTGGATAAGCACGCGCTCATCTACTGTAAATGATCTATGTCATGCATGCATGCAGCATCCATTGGTGATGGTATGTCTACTCGAACATATGGATCATCACTTGCTAATGCATCATGAATGCTAGTATGAGATCGAAACAAATATCTACCCACTTGATCTGATGTCATCTCATCCACCTGTGTGGCTATGGTAGCAATACTGGAAAATATGGACCATCGAGTGTCATCTGGCACACTATCTACAACATGTGCTAGGTCCACACTCTTAGGAAGAACCATAAGGTTTGGACCAATCAATGCCCATTTATTAACGAGAGGGGGTGTACCTGGTCATCTAAACTTATCTAAAAATCTGCCCTTCCCTTGCCCAACATGTTTCATAAAATCGGTGTAATCAACATCATCCAACAATTGAAACTCTGCAAACAATTGTTTGCAGAAATAAAGGAGCAACTCATCCTTTTGGGGCCACCTATGATGAGTGTCTAACCATCAAGGATAGATAAATGGTTCTACTAGTGCATCCATGCACCTGGTAGGCTTATAGCCTTTCACCCTACCAAAGGACTGATAATGAGGAAACATGGTTTTCACATCAACTATGGAAACCCTATCATTCACCCTGTCCCATTTCACAGTACCACATACACTGCATGAAAGGGATCTATAGAATTCCTCTGTGTTGACCTCATCATATGGATTATAATTGTCAACAAGGTCAATCATATGAACTAGCTCATGTCTAATAGTCTCACCCCTTTGTTTATTTCTTTGATCATGCATGTTTCCCAAACTGATATTTAAATGATCTAAGGCACGTTGGAGTGCCTCAGTAGTCTGATTGTAGCATTTTTGTCTCTCCTATGGATTTGTTGCAGACCTATGTGACGTTTGCTCACTCCCACAAGGATGAACACTAGGCTCATCAGTACTCATGTTATGTCATCCAGGCTTTTCAGACATGATGTTTAGTGGATAATGTAGATCTAGATATATATATCTACACATGTGCATGTATGTAGTACACATTAAACAATAATTAAAAATGTATACATACATTTAAGTCATTTTAAACATATTTAAATATATAAATTAAAAAAATTAGATATATTCATTTTAAAGAAATTTAAACGTCATAAATGCATACTTGAGTTAAAATTTTCTAGATATAAAGACGAATTTAAGATAAATTTCTAGAGCTCTATGCACAAAAGAAATTTAAACAACTATAAATTTAATTTTAAATTTCAATATATGTCTAATTTACAATTACATATATTTACATATACATTAATTAATTTGAAAATTAGTCAAATTAAGACCCCAAGTTAGGTCAAATTAATTCAGAATTTTGCATATGTGCAAATTAATTAATAGGTCCTAATTTGGTCTTAAGTGGGCCTAATAGGTCGTAAGGGGTGCAAGTAAATTTCGTAAAAGAAACCAAGAACCTGCATTATCTTGAATGATGTGGAAACAAGCTCATTAGCTTCCCAGAAGAGAGAAATTGGAGAAAGGTAGAGGAAATTGTTAAAGGGTGATAAATACATAAAGAGTATGCAATACAAACAAACAATGTCTGGAGTGTGTGATGTGGTCTCTAATTTATGGCCGGAGGGATTAATTGGTTTTGGAGTTCGACGGGGAAACCTATTAGGCCACGCTTGGAGGAAATCAATGTGTTCTTGCAAGGGCCACCTTTTTTCTATTATGAGAATGATGCTTTTGCACCGAAGGATATTTGGAAGACAATATCCAAATATTTCTATGGTGTGGAACCAAAGTTGGTGGACTCGTCAAAGTACTTTTCAACTTCTAGAAGACTAGTGAATTATGCTTTCAAAATCGCCCTTCTATTGGGAGATTTTGTACATAGCCTCTTGGTCTTCTAAGATGTTGAAAAGTGTACTTTGAGTCCACCAACTCTGGTTCCACACCATAGAAATTTTTGGAAATTGTCTTCCAAATATCCTTTGGTGCAAAAGCATCATTCTCATAATAGAAAAAAGGTGGCCCTTGCATGACCACAATGATTTCCTCCAAGCATGGCCCAATAGGCTTCCCCATCCAACTCCAAAATCAGTTAGTCCCTCTGGACATAAATTAGAGACCACAGCACACACTCCAGACATTGTTTGTTTGTATTCCATACACTCTATGTATTTATCACCCTTTAACAATTTCCTCTTCTTTTCCCCAATTGCTCTCTTCTGGGTAGCTGATGAGCTTGTTTCCATGTGTCGTAAGGGGCCTTAAGTTGTCCTAAGGGTTGCACATGTGTCTCAAGGGGCCTTAAGTGGTCCTAAGGGGTCATGCATGTGTTCTAACACATGCGTGACCCCTTAGGACCACATATGACCCCTTGTGACATCATTTGGTCCTATGTGGTCCTAATAGGTCATAAGGGGTGCACGTGTCACAATGGGCCTTAAGTGCTCCTAAGGGGTCACGCATGTGTTCTAACACATTTGTGACCCCTTAGGACCACATAAGATACCTTGCAACAACATTTGGTCTTGTGTGGTCCTAATAGGTCCTAAGGGGTGCACATGTGTTGCAAGGGGCCTTAAGTAGTCCTAAGGGGTCACACATGTGTTCCAACACATGCGTGACCCCTTAAGACCACATAAGACCACTTGTGACAACATTTGGTCTTTTGTGGTCCTAATAGGTCCTAAGGGGTGCACATGTGTCACAAGGGGCCTTAAGTGGTCCTAAGGGGTCACGTAAGTGTTCTAAGACATACGTGACCCCTTAGGACCACATAAAACACCTTGCGATAACATTTGGTCTTATGTGGTCCTAGTAGGTCCTAAGGGGTGCACATGTGTCACAAGGGGCCTTAAGTGGTCCTAAGGGGTCACACATGTTCTAACACATGCGTGACCCCTTAGGACCACATATGACCCCTTGCGACACCATTTAGTCCTATGTGGTCCTAATAGGTCCTAAGGGGTGCACATGTGTCACAAGGGGCCTTAAGTGGTCCTAAGGGGTTGTTAGAGTAATTGGATCTTTACTTGATTAATTAAACATTATTTGTTTAATTCTTTAAGTTCACTATTATGTTTTGACACTTAAGCTAACATTAGGTGCATATAATTAATTATTTTAATTAATTATTATGTGCAAGCATAGGGTTTTCCCTTTTTAGGGTTTCTTGAAGTATTAGAGGTTATTTTTTTCTTTTTCTTGTATTGTCTTTTACAATACATTTTTGGTGAATTGGAGCTCTCATATTTTGAGAATATTTTTCTTGTGTTTTGTATGTTCTTTAGATTTTGTTTCATTGCTTCTCATTGTAACAGGTTATTCGGCTTGCAGAAGATCTTCAGGCTACTGTGGGGTCGTATTTCTTAGCTCCTATATGGTATTAGAGCTCAGATCTGCAGCTACCTATTCCTATTTTTGAGAATTTTTTGCATTGGAAGCAGATCTAGGGTTTCAAGATTTTTTATGTACCTAGCATTTGACCTTTTCTTTGAGCACTTTGGGCCTAAATGAACCTCACCATCGTGCTCAAAAGGTCCAAAAACTCCTATGGTCATATAAAATTCAACCTATTTTGGTTCCTGAGCCTCTAGGAGCATTTTTTTTTCTCAGATCCAGGTCGTACGACTCTGGCACACAAATCGAGAAAAAAATTGCAAAGCAAAAAAAACAAAAAAAACTACAGAGGAAAGGAGGGCGAAAAAAGTTGTTTTTGGGCACTGGACCTGACAGTCTAGTGCCATATGGCCCCTGCGGATCCATCAGGCCCGACCCCCGCCGGTTGTCCCTTCCGGCTCCAGCTCCAATAGCCCCTGCCACCGGCTTCTCCTTCCGACGCTCTCCTCCTCTGGCAGCCCCCGCTGTCGGTGACAACCTCCGACGCCCACCGCTCCGGCCTAGCACCACCGCCACCTCTGCTCCACCCAGGTCTGATCTGCCTCTACTCCACTACCCCCTCCACCCGGCCAGTGCTCCGCTCAGTCCAAGCTACACCACGTCCATCCGACCTAAGCCCCTCCTCTGCCCAGACCTCCACCAACTCCTCCTCTCTAGTCTTTTTGAGAAGGAGTTGGTTTTTTGGGCCTAGATTGTGCATCTGGAGTTGGATTTTGGCAAACGAATAGGCATCGGAAAGGTGATTTCGAGCTGGAACTTGTGGTGGTGGACGTTTTTCCTGAATCTACTATTTGACTATATTTTTTACCAGTCAAAGTTGGGCTTCTTTTTTGCACTTTCGGGGCCGTAGAATGGGCAAACGAACTCCATTTTTTGAAAACGAATAGGAGTTGGAAAGCTCTCAGCATGCTCTATTCAGATTTGTGATCTTTTCTCTCAGAATTTTCACTAGGTACATGAGATATCATTTTGAAGTTTTTTGGCTTATGCACTACTTCCTTCTCATTACTATGTACTAGGGTTTGGGTTTCTCTATTGTGGGGGGATGTTTTTTCTCGCTTTCTGTCATTTACATCAGAAATCAATAACACTTAAACTCTCAAAACAAACAAACCCTGCTGCATCTTCTATCTATTCTGAAAGATCACATAATTAAAACAACCAACAAGCAGGTGCAGGTGCAAAGTTTTCTTTGTTTTCATGGCAGATCCTTCAGTTGAGTTGTTGACTTCACACAACTATCACACCTAGAAGCCCCACATCATGAGGCTTCTCAGGGCATGAGGGTTGTGGGCTTCTTTGGATGAGGTTCAACCAGTCCTGCAACATCCTTATGAGATTCTTATGCACCGAAACAAGCTGGATGAGGCCATGGGTTTGATCTCTTTGCATGTCTCTGACAGTCTTATGTTTCACCTTGATGAGTTGCTTACTCCTTGAGATATGTGGTTGAAGTTTGATTCTCTCTTTGGGAGGGTCAATGAGATTCGGGAATTACAGATTGAGGCAGAGTTGACTTTTTTGTTACCTGATTCCTTTCCCACTATTGAGGATTTTTTGAACAAATTCAAGACTATTAGATCTGTTCTTCACGGGTGTGGAAAGAACAAGACTGATATAGAGTGCATTCATTTGATTCTTTCGAAGCTTCGGGGTCACTTCCAATTTTTTGCCTCTGTTTTCTACTCCACCATGGATGGCTTGGGTACTCATTTCAAGATGCCTACCTTTGATGTCTTTTGTGAGCGATTGTCTCGTGAGCAGTCTCATCTTTCTCAGCTGGATATGCTCTCAGGCTCCAAGAACAAAGCAATAGTTGCTCAGTCCTCTAAGGAGAAGGAGAAACAGAAGCAGAAAATGAAGCCGAAGAAGCCTTCTGCAGGTTGTGAGAATTCCTTCAAGCCTACTCCTAAGTCTGATTCAAAACCATTTCCTCCCAAACAAGGGAAATCTTCATAGTCTGGTGAGTCTTCCTCCAAGACTAAGAAGAAATCATCAGACACTTGCAGTTTTTGTGGCAAGGAAGGACATCCAGTTTCTAGGTGTTGGAAATGATTAGAGGCTTTAGAGGAAGCCATGCAGCAACATCACATTTCCTCACCTTAGGCATCTTCTCCTTCCATAGGGAAAGGTCACGCTCTCATTGCTAGAGCTTTGACCGATGGGTCCACATGGATTCTAGATTTTGGTGCTTCTCACCATATGACATGCACTCAATAGTTGGTTACTTCTCTTGCCTCTTGTGGTATTTCACAGATTGCAGTGGGTGACTCAGTTCAACTTTCCGTCTTGGGTTCAAGTTCTGTCTCTTTGGATGGGGTTACTCTATAGGATGTTTTGGTTGTCCCTGACATCTCGACAAACCTCCTGTCCATTTATCAGATTTGCCACTCTAGCTCTAGTAAGACAGTTGAGTTCTCACCACATGATGTGGTTATTCGGGACCTCCATGACCCTGATTTGGTTGTGGCTTCTGGTAGTATGGATTCTACATCTCATCCCTATAGATTTGATGAATTTGAGCCCTCTTCGGGTACAAGTTCAACTCTCATAGCACATGCAGATTCAGTGAGTAAGCTTTGGCACTTGTTCTTGGGCTCCCACAGATTTCCTGCACTGATGGTGTTTGTCATGGTTGTGTGCTTGGCAAGCATTAGAGAGATTCCTTTCTGAAGGGGAGAGCCTCTCATGCTTTGGCACCCTTGGAGTTGATTCACAGTGACCTCATGTCATTTCCCACTCCTTTTTTAGGGGCCAAGTATGTACTCACGTTTATTGATGACTTCTCCAGACGCACATGGGTGTACTTTCTTAAGTACAAGTTTGATGTCTTTGATTCATTTCTAATCTTCAAGACATATGTAGAGAAGCAGTCTAGCTATTCTATTCGGCAAATACATACAGATAATGGGGGGGAGTATGTGAATCAGGCTTTTAGAGATTTTTGCACTGAGCATGGTTTGCATCATCAGTTTACTGTTCCCTACACCCCTCAACAGAATGGTCTCGCTGAATGCAAGAACAGAACTTTACGGGAGATGGTGAATTGTATGATTCAGTCTAGGTCCATGGATTTGTCTTTTGGGCTGAGGCAGTCAATTGTGCCAACTATATTCAGAATCGGATGCCTCACAAGGCTATTCAACATATGACTCCTGAGGAGGCTTGGTCTCATGACAAGCCTGATGTTTCCTTTTTTCGAGTGTTTGGCAATGACGCATGGGCCTTTATTCCTGATGCTCAAAGGAAAGCCATGGAGCGGAAGAACTGACCACTCATTTTTGTTGGCTATTGTGAGGATGTTAAGGCGTACAGGTTGTTTGATCCTAATTCCAGAGAGGTCCTTTTTTGATGAGATGTTTAGTTTGATGAGCGTCTTCCCACATTGGATACCCTAACTCCAGTGTCTACTCCTCTGCCTCCTCTGGCCTTTGCACCCCTTCAGGATATTTTTGAGGATGATTCTGATGATGGTGCTGATGATCCACCATCCCCACCTCAGATGCCCAAGTGGGCTCGCCTTACTATTGAGGCAGCTGGTCCTATGGCTGGTGATCCTTCAGATACTTGTTGCACTCATTCTCATACTATGGGTTCTAGTCTTTTGAGTCATGCTATTTCAAATGATCCTCAGAAGTTTTCAGAGGCAACAGGTCACCCTGAGTGGGATTGTGCTATGGAGGAGGAGTATTCTTCTTTGATGAGGAATCATACTTGGGATCTCTGTCCTCTTCCTAAGGGTAGAAAGATGGTTAGGTGTCGCTGGTTGTTTTGCACTAAATATGCTGCTGATGGTTCCATTGATAAGTACAAAGCCCGTCTTGTTACGAAGGGGTTTTCACAAGTTGAGGGTATTGATTACTCCGAGACAGTTGCCCCTATTGCCAAGATGAATTCCATTCACTTTGTACTATCTCTTGCAGTTTCTTGGTGTTGGCCTATTTTTCAGATGGATGTGAAGAGTGCCTTCTTGCATGGGGATCTATAAGAGGAAATCTACATGGAACAACCTCAGGGATTTGTGCAGGATATTTCTTTGGTTTGCAAACTTTGGCATTCATTGTATGGTCTCAAACAAGCCCCTCGGGCTTGGTATGAGAAGATGGACTCTTTCTTGCTCTCCATTGGGTTCTCCCGCAGTCATTCTGATCACACCGTCTGTATTCAGCTTCTTGAGGGTGACATCTTGATTCTTATGCTATATGTTGATGATCTTCTCATCACGGGTAGCTCATCCTCTATGATTCAGCATATTCAATGTGCCTTGATGGATCAGTTTGAGATGACAGATCTCGGTCTTTTGCACTATTTCCTTGGTCTACAGGTGATTCAGTCTTCTAATGGGATCTCTCTCTACCAGAAGAAGTATGCTCTTGACATTCTTCAGCACTTCGGCACGCTTGATTGCAAGCCTGCTCCCACTCCATTTCAGTCAGGGGTTGTTTTGACCACCGCTTGCCCCACTCCTTCGATAGATTCTACACTTTACAGGCAGTTGGTTGGCAGTTTTTTGTACCCGACTCACACTCATCCTGATATTTCCTTTATGGTTGGTCTTGTCTCTCGATTCCCCCATGATCCTCATGAGAGTCATTGGCAAGCTACCAAACATATTTTGAGGTACATTCAGGGCACTAGTTCTCATGGCATTCACTATACATCAGGGGAACTTCACATTGTTGGCTTTACTGACTCAGATTGGGTTGGTGATGTCACTAATCAGAAGTCTACTTCTGGCTTTGTTTTCTATCTTGGCTCTGCTCCTATCATATGGTCTTGCAAGAAGTAGACTGCTCATGCATTATCATCTACAAAGGTTGAGTACCGAGCTGTTGTGCTCGCTAGTCAGGAGATCTTATGGCTTCGACAGTTGATGACTGAGTTTGGTTTTCCTCCTGATAGTCCCACTATTCTTTGGTGTGACAATCAGAGTGCTATTCATATTTCTCACAACCTGGTAGAGCATCAGCGGATGAAGCACATTGAGCTTCACATGCATTTCATCTGTTAGTTGATTCAGGATGGTGTTCTCATTCTGGAGTACATTCCCACTTCTGAGCAGGTTGCAGACATCTTCACAAAACCTTTTGCATTGCCGCATTATCTTCAGTTGCACTCTATGCTTGGGGTGAAGGAAGTTGTCCTTGGGGGGTCTTTATGAGGCCTTCCTTGCTTCTTCTTCTTTCAGCATGTTCTTTTATCTCTCTTTGGAGAGGAGTTTTTTCCCACTGGGTTTTCTCCTTTGTCTCCATTTCATAGAGATTTCATTGTATTTGGGTACTTGACTAGGCCTTGTTGCCAGGACCCATCTTTCATGCTTTCAGTAGTTGTTCTAGGTTTTATCTTCTCCCTAAGTCTAGCTTAAGGGGGGGTGTTAGAGTAATTGGGTCTTTACTTGATTAAATAAATATTATTTGTTTAATTCTTTAAGTTCCCAATTATCTTTTTACACTTAAGCTAACATTAGGTGCATATAATTTATTATTTTAATTAATTATTATGTGCAAGCCTAGGGTTTTCCCTTTTTAGGGTTTCTTGACCTATTAGAGGTTATTTTTTTCTTTTTGTTGTATTGTCTTTTTCAATACATTTTTGGTGAATTGGAGGTCTCATATTTTGAGAATATTTTTCCCATGTTTTGTATGTTCTTCAGATTTTGCTTCATTGCTTCTCCTTGGAACAGGTTATTCGGCTTGCAGAAGATCTTCAGGCTACTGTGGGGTTATATTTCTCAACTCCTATAGGGGTCACACATGTATTAGAACACATGTGTCACCCCTTAGGAGTACATATGACCATTTGCGACAACATTTGGTATTTTGTGGTCCTAATAGGTCCTAATAGGTCCTTAGGGGTGCACATGTGTCGGAAGGGGCCTTGAGTGGTCCTAAGGGGTCACGGATGTGTTCTAACACATGTGTGACCCCTTAGGACCACATAAGACACCTTGTGACAATATTTGGTCTTATGTAGTCCTAATAGGTCCTAAAAGGTGCACATGTGTCGCAAGGGGCCTTAAGTGATCCTAAGGGGTCACAAATGTGGTCTAACACATGCGTGACCCCTTAGAACCACACATGACCCCTTGTGACAACATTTGGTCCTATGTGGTCCTAATAGGTCCTAAGGGGTGCACATGCGTCTTAAGGGGCCTTAAGTGGTCCTAAGAGGTAACGCATGTGTTCAAACACATGCATCACCCATTAGAACCACATAAGACACCTTGCGACAACGTTTGGTCTTATGTGGTCCTAATAGGTCCTAAGGGCTGCACATGTGTCACAAGGGGCCTTAAGTGGTCCTAAACGGCCACACATGTGTTCTAAGACATGCGTGACCCCTTAGGACCACATATGACCCCTTGCGACAACATTTGGTCTTTTCTGGTTCTAATAGGTCCTAAGGGGTGCACATGTCTCGCAAGGGGCCTTAAGTGGTCCAAAGGGGTCACGGTGCACATATGTTGTAAGGGGCCTTAGTGGTCCTAAGGGGTCACGCATGTGTTCTAACACATGCGTGACCCCTTAGGACTACATATGACCCCTTGCGACAAAATTTGGTCTTTTGTGGTCCTAATAGGTCCTAAGGGGTGCACATGTGTTGCAAGGGGCCTTAAGTTGTTGTAAGGGGTCACGCATGTGTTCTAACACATGTGTGACCCCATAGGACCACATATGACACCTTGTGACAACATTTGGTCTTTTGTGATCGTAATAGGTCCTAAGGGGTGCACATGTGTCGCAAGGGACCTTAAGTGGTCCTAAGAGGTCACGCATGTGTTCTAACACATGCGTGACCCCTTTGGACCACATCTGACCCCTTTCGACACCATTTTGTCCTATGTGGTCCTAATAGGTCATAAGGGTTGGACATGTGTCACAAAGGGCCTTAAGTGGTCCTAAGGGGTCACACATGTGTTCTAGCACATGTGTGACCCCTTAGGACTACATAAGACACCTTGCAACAACATTTGGTCTTATGTGGTTCTAATAGGTCCTAAGGGTGCACATGTGTCGCAAGGGGCCTTAAATGGTCCTAAGTGGTCATGCATGTGTTCTAACACATGTGTGCCCCCTTAGGACCACATATGACCCCTTGCGAGACGATTTGATCCTATGTGGTCTTAATAGGTTCTAAGGGGTGCACATGTGCCAGAAGGGGCCTTAAGTGGTCCTAAGGGGTCACTTATCTGTTAGAACACGTGTAACCCCTTAAAACCACATATGATGCCTTCTGACAACTTTTGGTCATTTTTGGTCCTTATAGCTCCTAAGGGGTGCACATGTGTTGCAAGGGGCCTTAAGTGGTTCTAAGGGGTCACGTATGTGTTCTAACACATGCATGACCCCTAAGGACCACATACGACCCCTTGTGACACCATTTGGTCCTACGTGGTCCTAATATGTCCTAAGGGGTGCACATGTGTCACAAAGGGCCTTAAGGGGAAACACATGCGTGACCCCTTAGCACCACATATGACCCCTTGCGACAAAATTTGGTCTTATGTGGTCCTAATATATCCTAAAGGGTGCACATGTGTTGCAATGGGCCTTAAGTGGTCCTAAGGGGTAATGCATGTGTTGTAACACATGCATGACCCCTTAGGACCACATAAGATGCCTTGCGACAATATTTGGTCTTACGTGGTCCTAATAGGACTTAAGTGGTGCACACATGTCACAACGGGCCTTAAGTGGTCCTAAGGGGTGACACATTTGTTCTAATACATGTGTGACCCCTTAGGACCACATATGACCCCTTGCGGAAACATTTGGTTTTTTGTGGTCCTCATAGGTCCAAAGGGGTGCACATGTGTCGCAAGGGGCCTTAAGTGGTGCCAAGGGGTCACACATGTGTTCTAACAGATGCATGACTCCTTAGGACCACATATGACCCCTTGTGGCACCATGGTCCTATGTGGTCCTGATAGGTCCTAAGGGGTGCACATGTGTCACAAGGGGCCTTAAGTGGTCCTAAGGGGTTACACATGTGTTCTAAGATATGTGTACCCCCTTAGGACTACATATGACCCCTTTGACACCATTTGGTCATATGTGGTCCTAATAGGTCCTAAGGGGTGCACATGTGTCACAAGGGGCCTTTAGTGGTCCTAAGGGTTCACACATGTGTTAGAACACATGTGTGACCCCTTAGGACTACATATGACCCCTTGTGACAACATTTGGTCTTTTGTGGTCCTAATAGGTCCTAAGGGGTGTACATCTCTCAGAAGGTGCATTAAGTGGTCCTAAGGGGTCACGCATGTGTTCTAACACATGCGTGACCCCTTAGGACCACATAAGACACCTTGCGACAACATTTGTTCTTATGTGGTCCTAATAGGTCCTTAGGGGTGCACATGTGTAACAAGGGGCCTTAAGTGGTCCTAAGGGGTCATGCATGAGTTCCAACACATGCGTGACCCCTTAGGACCACATAAGACACACTACAACAACATTTGGTCTTTTGTGCTCCTAATAAGTCCTTAGGGGTGCACATGTGTCACAAGGTCCCTTAATTGGTCCTAATGGGTCACCCATGTGTTCCAACACATGCGTGACCCCTTAGGACCACATAAGACACCTTGTGACAACATTTAGTCTTTTGTGGTTCTAATAGGCCCTTAGGGGTGCACATGTGTCGCAAGGGGCCTTAAGTGGTCATAGGGGTTCATGCACGTGTTCCTACACATGTGTGACTCGCTTGGACAACTTAAGGCCAATTGTTACACATGTGCACCCCTTAGGACCTATTAGGACCAAAAAAGACCAATTGTTGTCGCAAGGGGGTCATATGTTGTCCTAAGGCGTCAGGCATGTGTTAGAACAAATGTGTGACCCCTGAGGACTACTTAACGCCCCTTGTGACACATGTGCACCCCTTAGGACCTATTAGGACCACATAAGACCAAATATTGTCACAAAGTTTCTTATATGGTTCTAAGGGGTCACACATGTGTTACAACACATGCATGACCCCTTAGGACCACTTAAGGCCCGTTGCGACACATGTGCACCCCTTGGGACCTATTAGGACCACATAAGACCAAATGTTGTTGCAAAGGGTCATATGTGGTCCTAAGGGGTTACGCATGTGTTACCCCTTAAGCCCCCTTGCGACACCTGCACCACTTAGGACATATTAGGACCACATATGACCAAATGGTGTCGCAAGGGGTCATATGTTGTCGTAAGGGGTCACACATATGTTAGAACACATGCATGACCCCTTAGGACCACTTAAGGCCCCTTTCAACACATGTGCACCCCTTAGGACCTATTAGGACCACATAAGACCGAATGTTGTTACAAGGTGTTTTATGTAGTCCTAAGGGGTCACACATGTGTTAGAACACATGCATGACCCCTTAGGACCACTTAAGGCCCCTTGTGACACATGTGCACCCCTTAGGAGCTATTAGGACCACAAATGACCAAATGTTGTTGCAAGGGGTCATATGTGGTCCTAAGGGGTCATGCATGTGTTAGAAGACATGCGTGACCCCTTAGGATCACTTAAGGCCCCTTGTGACACATGTGCACCCGTTAGGACCTATTAGGACCACAAAAGACCAAATGTTGTTGCAAGGTGTCTTATGTAGTCCTAATGGGTCACACGTGTGTTAAAACACATGCACGACCCCTTCAGACAACATAAGGCCCCTTGCAACACATGTGCACCCTTTAGGAGCTATTAGGACCACATAACACCAAATATTGTCAGAAGGGGTCATATGTGGTCCTCAGGGGTCACACATGTGTTCTAAAAAATGTGTGAGCCGTTATGAGCACTTAAGGCTCCTTACGACACATGTGCACCCCTTAGGACCTATTAGGACGACATAGGACCAAATAAGGTCGCAAGGGGTCAAATGTGGTCCTAAGGGGTCATCCATGTGTTAGAAAACATGCGTGACCCCTTAGGACCACTTAAGGCCACTTGCAACACATGTGTACCCTTTAAGACATATTAGGAACACAAAAGACCAAATGTTATCGCAAGGGGTCATATGTGGTCCTATGGGGTCACACATGTGTGACCCCTTATGACCAATTAAGGCCCCTTGTGACACACGTGCACCCCTTAGGAGCTATTAGGACCACAAAAGACCAAATGTTGTTACAAGGGGTCATATGTGGTCCTAAGGTGTCACACATGTGTTAGAACACATTTGTGACCCCTTAGGACCATTTAAGGCCCCTTGCGACACATGTGCACCCCTTAGGACCTATTAGGATGACATAGGACCAAATGGTGTCGCATAGGGTCATATGTGGTACTAAGGGGTCACGCATGTGTTAGAACACATGTGTGACACCTTAGGACCACTTAAGGCCCCTTGTGACACATGTCCACCCCTTAGAACCTATTAGGACCACAAAAGACCAAATGTTTTCACAAGGGGTCATATGTGGTTAGGTGAACTCACAATACTGGTTCCCACTTTTTGACCAACTTTGACACTTAGATGAACATTTTGCAAAAAATCTTCACTTTTCGACACCTATAACTTTTAAAACATTAATAATTTGAAGATGATGTAAACTAGTGATTTGTGACATCTTTTTTGTAGATTCTAAATATAGTTTTTTTAAAAAAAATTTGAATAAAATTTTATTGATTTTCCATCTCCCTCAAAAGTAGTTTTTTACAACAAACAACATTTTTTAAGAGTGATGAGCATCCCAAAATGTATAACTTTTTTTCTATAAACGATAAAACCTTATCTCTTTTAAATTTTGGTTTGTAACATCAATACCCAGGGCATGCAGTTGGTTTTGATAGTGACATGTTGGTTTTTATTTTTTTTGTTAGAAAGAAGACATCAATACCTTGTGCATAGATACTGTTTAGATTTTTTTTGAAATATTTTACTATTTTTCCCAATGCATTGAACAAAGAAGTTCATGTTCAGTGAAAAACCTATATTCGTAAAAAATAAAATAAAATATATTAATGAAATTAAATATACAAAAAATTATAATATTTGGAAAGCTTGTAATAAGGACTAAATCCTTAAGAAAACAAAACTTCTAAATGAATTTGTTTGACCCCTCAAAAGCTAATGTAAAATTGGTTTTTTATCAGCATTTGATAAATGCAAAGGAGACTCCATTGCAAGTATGATTTAGAAGTAGATAGGTTCTATCCAAGAAATTTTGATCTAAGAGCCTTTGATCTAACTCTCTTCAATTAATTAATTCGAATGGGACCTCTAAGAGCTTAAATCATTATATTTTCTAAAAAATGTATGATTTTAGCAAAAATTAGGATGTACCAAAAAGTGGGAACCAACTTTGTGAGTTCACCCTGTCCAAAGGGGTCTCGCATGTGTTATAACACATGCATGACCCATTAGGACCACTTAAGTCCCCTTGCGACACATGTCCACCCCTTAGAACCTATTAGGACTACAAAAGACCAAATGTTGTCACAAGGTGTCTTATGTGGTCCTAAGGAGTCACACATGTGTTAGAACACATGCATGAACCCTTAGGACTACTTAAGGACCACTTAAAGGGTCACACATGTTCTAACACATGCGTGACCCCTTAGGACCACATATGACCCCTTTGTGACAACATTTGGTCTTTTGTAGTCCTAATAGGTCTTAAGGAGTGCACATGTGTTGCAAGGGGCCTTAAGTGGTCCATAGGGTTCACGCATGTGTTCTAACACATGTGTGACCCCTTAGGACCATATATGACCCCTTGCGACAACATTTGGTCTTTTTTAGTCCTAATAGGTCCTAAGAAGTGCACATGTGTCGCAAGGGGCCTTAAGTGGTCTATAGGGGTCACGTATGCGTTCTAAAACTTGCGTGACCCCTTAGGACCACATATGATCCCACATTTGGTCTTTTGTGGTCCAAATAGGTCCTAAGAGGTTCACATGTGTCGCAAGAGGCCTTAAGTGGTCCTAAGGGGTCACACATGTGCTCTAACACATGTGTGACCCCTTAGGACCACATAAAACCCCTTGTAGCAACATTTGGTCTTTTGTGGTCCTAATAGGTCGTAAGGGGTGCACATGTGTTGCAAGGGGCTTTTAGTGGTCCTAAGGGGTAACATATGTGTTTTAACACATGCGTGACCCCTTAGGACCAAATAAGACACCTGGTGATAACACTTTGTCTTATGTGGTCCTAATAGGTCGTAAGGGCTTCACATGTGTCACAAGGGGCCTTAAGTGGTCCTAAGGGGTCAAGCATGTGTTTTAATACATGCATGACCCCTTAGAACCACATAAGATGCCTTGTGACAATATTTGGTCTTATATGGTCCGAAGAGGTCCTAAGGGGTGCACATGTGTTGCAAGGGGCCTTAAGTGGTCCCAAGGGGTCATGCATGTGTTCTAACACATGTGTGATCCCTTAGGACCACATATGACACCTTTCAACACCATTTGGTTATATGTGGTCCTAATAGGTCATAAGGGGTGCACATGTTTTGCAAGAGGCCTTAAGTGGTCCTAAGGGGTCCAGCATGTGTTCTAACACATGCATGACCCCTTAGGACCACATATGATCCCTTATGAAAACATTTGGTCTTTTGTTGTCCTAATAGGTCCTAAGGGGTGCACATGTGTCGCAAGGGGCCTTAAGTGGTCCTAAGGGGTCACACATGTGTTCTAATAGATGTGTGACCCCTTAGGACTACATATGACCCTATGTGACACCATTTGGTCCTATGTGGTCCTAATAGGTCTTAAGTGGTGAACATGTGTCACAAGGGGCCTTAAGTGGTCCTAAAGGGGCCTTAAGTGGTCCTAAGGGGTCTAGGATGTGTTCTAACACATTTGTGACCCCTTAGGACTACATATGTCCCCTTGTGACAACATTTGATCTTTTGTGGTCCTAATAGCTCCTAAGGGCTACACATGTGTCGGAAGGGGCCTTAATTGGTCGTAAGGGGTCAGACGTGTGTTCTAACACATGTGTGACCCCATAGGACCACATATGACCCCTTGCGATAACATTTGGTCTTTTGTGGTCCTAATATGTCCTAAAGGGCGCACATGTGTTTCAAGGGGCTTTAAGTGGTCCTAAGGGGTCACACATGTGTTCTAACACATGCTTGACCCCGTAGGATCACATTTGACCCCTTGTGACATCATTTGGTCATATGTGGTCCTAATAGGTCCTAAGGGGCCTTAAGTGGTCCTAAGGGATCACACATGTGTTAAAACACATGTGTGACCCCTTAGGACCACATAAGACACCTTGTGACAACATTTGGTCATTTGTGGTTGTAATAGGTCCTAAGGGGTACACATGTGTCACAGGGGGCCTTAAGTGATCCTAAGGGGTCATGCATATGTTCTAACACATGCGTGACCCCTTAGGACCACATATAACCCCTTGCAACAACATTTGGTCTTTTGAGGTCCTAATAGGTCCTAAGGGGTGCATATGTGTCACAAGGGGCCTTAAGTGGTCCTAAGGGGTCACGTAGGTGTTCTAACACATGTGTGACCCCTTAGGACCACATAAAACACCTTGCGAAAATATTTGGTCTTTTGTAGTCCTAATAGGTCCTAAGGAGTGCACATGTGTTGCAAGGGGCCTTAAGTGGTCCTAAGGGTTCACACATGTGTTCTAACACATGTGTGACCCCTTAGGATCACATAAGACACCTTGCAACAACATTTGGTCTTATGTGGTTCTAATAGGTCCTAAAGGGTGCACATGTGTTGCAAGCGGCCTTAAGTGGTTGTAAGGGGTCATGCATTTGTTCTAACACATGTGTGACCCCTTAGGACCACATATGATCCCTTGCAACACCATTTGTTCCTATGTGGTCCTAATAGGTCCTAAGGGGTGCAAATAGTTCACAACGGGCCTTAAGTGGTCCTAAGGGGTCACACATGTGTTCTAACATATGCATGACCCCTTAGGACCACATATGACCCTTTGCAATACCATTTGGTATTTTGTTGTCCTAATAGGTCCTAAAGGGTGCACATGTGTTGCAAGGGGCCTTAAGTGGTCGTAAGGGGTCACACATGTGTTCTAACACATGCATGACCCCTTAGGACCACATATGACCCTTTGCGACAACATTTGGTCTTTTCTAGTCCTAATAGGTCCTAAGGGGTGCACATGTGTCGCAATGGGCCTTAAGTGGTCCTAAGGGGTCATGCATGTGTTCTAACACATGCATGAGCCCTTAGGACCACATATGACCCCTTATGACACCATTTGGTCTTTTGGGGTCCTAATAGGTCATAAGGGTTGCGCATGTGTTGCAATGGGCCTTAAGTGGTCCTAAGGGTTCACACATGTGTTCTAACACATGTGTGACCCCTTAGGACTATATATGACCCCTTGTGACACCATTTGGTCTTTTGTGGTCATAATAGGTGCTAAGGGGTGCACATGTGTAGCAAGGGGCGTTTTGTGGTCCTAAGGGGTCATATAAATAATTATATACTCGTTATGATGTATACATACACATACATACATACATACATAGACCTCAAGACATGCTATGAGGGGTCGTGCGTGGTCCTGAGGGGTAACAGACAAGACATGCTATGAGGGGTCATCTGTTGTCCTGAGGGGTGACACATGTGTGTGACCCCTCAGGACCACACACGACCCCTCATAGCATGTCCTGAGGTGTATGTATGTCCTAAGGCATATACAATGATTTTATGTGTATTTATGTATGTATGCATGCATATATTTATGTATGTGTATGTACATGTATGTGTGTATGTATGTATGTAGACATAGGTATGTATGTGTATGTATTTTTATTTATGTATGTCCTAAGGTGTACATATAATTATTTTATATCAATGTATGTACATGTATGTAGGTAGGTATGCATGTTTGTGTATGTTTGTATGTAGGTTTGTATGTATATGTATGTAGGTGTATGTATGTATGCGTATGTATGTATGTAGATTTGTATGTATGTATGTGTATGTTTGTGTATGTATTTACATATGTATGTGCGTATTTATTTTCTAATATTTTAAACTAATATGATAGAATATATACAAATAAAAAATAAAAAAATTTAAAAACTTAAAAAATACTAATTTTCTATTAAAAATGATTAAAAAAAACAATATAAATTAATATGTTAAAATAAATACATTTAAAAAAAAAAAAGGTAATTACCACCGAAACCCTTCTGGCCAGATCTCTGAGACTTTTTGTGCCCTCCTACTTAACTCCAAGCTGCTCAATTTAAAATGAGTTGTTTGGGCGGATTTCGGCACCTATATAGGGCAAGGGCTTTCCGGCCAGAACTGTTTCAGCTGGAACAGTTCTGACCGGAAAGCCCTTGCCACGAGAGCGCAACGTGGCTACCGAACGGGGCCAAATCGGTTTGGCAAGAACACTTCCGACCAGAACCCTTCTGGCCAGAATAGGCATAGTTATCTTAAAGTGAGACATAGATCCGTATGATCAGCTTGGGAACGTAATCTGAAACAACGGGTTTTCACTGTGTTGTAGTGGGTTCGCTCGTTATCATTTACATGATTTTCTAGAATGCTATTTTCAGACTAATCTGTTAACTTTTGTGTTTTTGGACAATATTTTGCTAATGTTTGTGTAGCGAATCAAGTGATAAGAAGATCCCATGCTTTTAAAACATTAACAATTGGTTGCAGGACCACTAAAGAGGGGTTTCATGAAAACATATTTCTTTTATTGTATTTCATTATTCGCATCTTGTGTCTTATGGGTAATTGGGCACACTTCAATTCAACTAAGGAAATGGACATGTTATGTCTTTCATGATTAGCACACTTGTGTGCATGTAGAGTGGTCCTACTACTAACACACACTATCCTCTCCCTCTGGTTCTTGTGTTCGTAGGTGCAAGAGAAAAGTGTTAGCGACGCTGAATTTTCTTTTTAGTAGTGAATCACCTCTTGGGGGCCTCATCGCTTCAAGGGAGTGTTTCAAAATAGGGGCACGTTGGGGATAGCATCTCTCCCAGCATGACAACAAGCAATGTTTTTCAAGACGCTATATAAAAAAATTGATCAAATGGCTGAAATGTTGAGTGAATTTGTCATATGTGGAGGTCTTCTCTGCACCGATAAGCTCAATTCAATTCTTAAGTAGCTTCCTTTGAGAATCCATTGTTGGACTAGACCCATCAAAAAATTGCTACGAACCATTGTTATAGTGGCCCCAATCCTTCTACTTGTTGACTCAGGCATTGTTTACATGCATGCCGAAGACACCCCTCATGTATCCCCCAATTTGAGATAGAAAATTTCTCGAGATCTTCAGGTCTTTATAAATTCAAAGCTTTTCATGCCCGAGAAGTGTGTGCCGAGGGTGGAGTCAATGCTGCCAAGATTCTATCTATCTAGTTGGATGTGGTATTTTATGGTCAGGAGATTCAACAAGTACTATCATTTGACTATCCTAGGAAGTGCATTATTGTTTTATTGCATTCTATCTTTCATATGTTCTTGTTGGGTTTGTGTCACAACAATATTTTGCCAAAATTAGTAATAGTCATCAAACACATCACATTTCACATAGTCCTAGTTGTCATTGTCTTATAGCGGGTTTGCTTCCTTGTATAGAGGGAATGCCTCTGTCTTGAGCTAGATTGCCATACTTAGCGTAGTCACTATCATTTGAACTCTCACAGGGTTGCTATGAAAACTTGCAGGTTTACTCTTTACTTGAGAGGTTTGTTATCAGTCTCACCTATATTTCATGATCTTATTCTTAGATGTCATTGTGCTGTTATGATATCTGCATTGACTTAGAGACCGCTTGATCTACAAGCTTTCAGGATCTATCTTTTATGATCTTGGTCTTTCGATGTTATTATGTTGTCATTATGTTGTCCGCATTCAGGTAAAAATATTTGGATTATCAATAGTTGATATTTTTATCTGTGCATTTTGCTAGTACTAGATGTCCTTGGTTTAGGTGTTATGTTGTCCGTGAGTCTCTAGATTCTTGTTCGATTAGCATCCTTTGGTTGTTGGCTTCATGTGGCATTCGGTTATTGTGTTCCGTTTGCGTCTAGATGCTGCCAATTTTTTATTAGATCACTTTATGTCTCATATCTCTCAGCATCAGGATTATTGTTCATCATCATATCTCATCTCCCAATTCACATAATCATTTCCTTCTTCCTAAGTTATAGGTTGAATATCAAATCATCCAAAATCAAACATCAATCTTAATCCTCTTTCTAGTTTCCTCAGAATCAGTCCTATTCTAGTCTAATCTTGTCATTCATCCCATCTTGGTCTTTGGTCTATCATCCATCTTATCTTCCATCTCTCCAACTCATCAACTAATCGTCATGTTGCAATTTTATTATGATGAGTTTGGTTGTCCTTCATTTTCTTCCACTTTACCCTATGTCGATGATGACGAGGGTATGGTTGATCAACTTGATGACACAAATGTTCAAGTCATGTCTCAATCCTACTATGATGAGCATGTTCATCCATCATTGTCTTCCACTTAACCCCATGTTGATGATGATGAGAGTATGGTTGATCAACCCGATGAGACAAATCTCTAGGTCACGTCGCAATCTTATCTCACTTCTCCATCCAATTCTCATCTTCCATCCTATCTCAATTCTCCATCTGGTTCCAATCTTCCATCTTATCTAAATTCTCCATCCAGTTCTAATCTCCCATCTCATCTATATTCTCCATCCAGTTCTAATCTTCCCTCTTATCTAAATTCTCCATCCGGTTCTAGTATTCCATCTTATCTAAATTCTCCATCCAATTCTAATCTTTCATCCTTTCTCAATCCTTCATCTAATCTTAATCTATCATCATATGTCACACAAGTTATGACTAGGGGCATGCATTACAAAATTCCATTATCATTTGTGCCCCCATCCATCCAATCAGTGCCACAAGTGGTCAGTGCTCCACGATATCAATCTCAAGTAATATCACAACCTGATGCTTCAAAACCATGCTTCAGTTTTCTATAGGCACCGCCTTCACACATTGTTGTGATGAATGTTCATGAACAAGCACGTGGCACTAGTCGCAATCCTTCATCTCATCTTATCTCAATCCACCGGCTTCCCTTCCAATTCCCACATCTATCATTCCTCTCCCACTTCCTAACACCATCAAAAAAATTTCATCCATTAAGATTGTCCACTCATAATCCACATCACCTACTCCTACCATCATTCACACTCAGTCCAAGGAACCTCTCATCTTTCCATCCAAGCAACCTACCCTAGTTGAAAAACCTCTCGTCCTTCCATCCAATCCATCTCTCCCAATTGAGGAACTCCCCATTCTTCCATCCTCTCCATCTCTCTCGGTTGATTAATCTCCCATCCTTCCATCCACTTCATCTCTCCTATTTGATTAATCTCCCATCCTCCCATCCACTCTAGCTATCCCAATTGACGAACCTCTCATCATTTCATCCACCTCATCTTCCCTAGTTGAGGAACTCCCCATCCTTCCATCTTCTCTATCTGTCCCAGTTAAGGAACTCTCCATCCTTCCATCCACTCCATCTATCCCAGTTGAAGAACCCCTCGTCCTTCCATCTACTCCATCTATCCCAATTGAAGAATATCTCATCCTTCCATCCAATCCATCCACCCAAGTCATTGAATCTTCCATTGTTCCATCCATAACCTCTAAAGAGTCTACTCACTTAGTCCTCATCACACCATCCATACCAGTTGCCTCATGTCAATATCTTGTTCCAAAGCATGTTGAAAAAATTATTGATCCAAGTCAAGATCCTACCATTCCATCTCCTCCATCTCAAGATCCCTTATCACCCCCTCTTCCAAGTCAATACCCTACCATTCCATCCTCTTCATCTCAAGATCCCATATCATCCCCTATTCCAAATCAAGATCCACCCATCCCATCTAATTCACTTCTTGATCCTCCATTTCCTCCTATCCAAACAAGCCCACCACCATCAATTTTTTTGTAGTAGAAGAACATCTCATATGCACCACCCATTCTCTTCCATTTGATAAAGGACTCACATCTTGTTACCCAGAGAACAAGTATCCTACTTTAGATAAAAAGATTAAAAAATAAACTATCAAGGAAAAGGCTTAGTCTTACATGAGAAAGGTACTTTGGAGCCCATCCATGTAAAATCACATCTAGGATCTCATAGTCTTGGTTACATGTCCCAAGGCACCTTAAATAAAAATGTTGGTACAACTAATGCAAAATCCAAGTGTACTTCCAAACACACCATTGCATCTCCCATCATTCTTCCAAATCATTTATCGCCATCCCCCCTCCTCCATCATATAAAGCTAAAACAACCATCCATCTTCCTCCTTCATCCTCTAAATCCATTTTGGGTCCCTATATCCAAAAATCCACCTTCATACATTTCCCACATCAAAAATCCATTTTGGGCCATTATATCCCAAAATCCCATCCTCCATCTCTTTCGACTCATCCCTCCATACACAAATCCCATCTCCATCACCAATCATAAACCTTCTACTCCTTTCATTCCCAATTAGGATCAACAAAGGCACATATCCCTAGATTCCATCCAACATCATACCTCCATAACTTCAACCATATTCCCTCCATCTCCTCCATGTTCGCACACTCCCTCCAATGCTACTCATAACAATTTGGATGCCAAATAATAAATGCATAAAGCTAAACATCTACAACAATATAAATATGACCATGTACACTCAAAAATACATGATCCAATAGTACAAAAACTAATACAAAGATGCAATGAATCCCACAAGGTGCAAAGGTCCACTAAAGAAAAAGCAAAAAGAATGTGGATCCGAAAGCAAAAAGAAGTAGTGCATCCAAAATAAAATATCTAATGGTATCCAAAGTTGCTAGTCCACTAGTAAAACATTTTCCCCCTCCATCTCTTGAATCTATTTTGGGTCCCTATTTCCCAAAGCTACCTATCATACTGCCTCCATTATATTCACATGCTACATCTATCTCCCCTTGACTCATCCCACTTCACAACATGTGCCAATTTTGGTCCTACTAGCATCCCCCCATCACACTCACTTTATCTCATTCCATTCAAACACTTGCCACCACCATCTCCCTTAAATTTCCCATCAAAACCATCTAATCCAAGACTTTGCATAATTCCCTCCTTCCTAATAAAGTTGTACCAATATCTAGTGATCACTCCAAATGGGCTCCTAATACCTTGATATGGAACTTGATGCTTGAGTTCTCCATTCATCTATCCTGCAAATCCACTTATCCTCATATAACTCCATCCATGAATTCCCTCCCAAAAATTAGAAAATTCCAAAAAATAAGAAAATACAAAAAAATCAAAAGAAGGAAAAAAAAGTTCCAAAAAAAAAGAGAAAAATTCATCCAATAGTGAAAACTTGGCAAACAGGTGCCTTGGACAAGTACCGTGATGAAAACCTAGCAAATAGACATCATGCATAATTCCCCTTATCCTTTTGTTGTCTGTGCTTGGGGGCAAGTTCTTCTAGCCAGCTCTCCATTTCGTCCTCCATCTCCATCTATTTACCATAGCCATCATATCCAATCCATTTCACTTCCTCCATCCTCCCTTGGATCTTTATAAAAAGAAAAGGCCACTGTGTATACATGCTTTGGACACCTCTTGGCTTCCACTTCCCTATCACAATTTTCCTTCATAGTCTTCATTTACATATCACCCTATCTTCCATCCACTTTACTCAACTTCCTATCCTCCTGTCATTCATCTTATCGTGTTCATCCACAGTCCTTATCACCCATTTCCTCAATCCCTTCATCCATAACCTGATCCATCCACCTATTCTTATCTACCTCTATCCCTTCATCCCTCATCCTTTCATCTCCCAGCCACATCCATACTTCTTCCGTCTCCAATCCTTTTCATCCTATCCTCCATCCTTTCATTCCTCCTCTCATATTATTCCATCACCTCTTGCATCCCTTTTCATTGGTATCTAGCTCTAGGATACCCCCACACAATCCAATGCCATCCATCCAATCAACCCATCTACATATTCATTGCATCCACCTTTTTTCTACGCAGTATCCCACGGTACCTGTATTCCAATCGATTTGTTTTCTCCTCACAATTTTCCATTACATCCAAATCCTATCCATCTTCCTCATCTATCCAAAGTCAAATGATAATGGAATCATCCAATTGTATCCTTGGTCTTGTTCCCATCCTTGCTACAAGCCTTGATTGTAATCCACTCATCATCATTGGGATGTATTCATTCCCAATCATCATCCTTAATCTCTCATCGCTTTTCCTCTTGATTGGGGCAATATAAAGCATGTCCCTAGGTCTTCTTCCATCATCCATATCTGTTGTACATCTTGTGTATAGGTGTCACTATACATAGCTGTGTGCTGGTCCAGTCCTTCAAGATCGTATCCTATCAGCTCGATCTTCAATAATCATCTTTGAGCATCTTGGTCATCATGATCATATCAGATCCTTTTGTAGATCATCATTAATATTTTATCCCGATGTTGTTCCGAGATGTATCCTTCTCACCAACACCCATAATTTGTCTTATACAGGATGTATCCATCCTGAAACCAGATGTTTTTGATCTATCAGATGTTTTTGATCTATCTTAGTCTTATACAAGATGTATCCTTCCTGAAATGAGACATCTTGATCAATTTTGTCTTATACAGGATATATCCTTCCTAAAACCAGACATCATCAAATCATCATCATCTTTTGACAAAAGATATCTGAGACACTTGTGTTGGCATTCGTTATTTTTTATGTTTGTTTGTCTTTTAAGCTCCTCGGGTCTTGTTTCCTGTTGGTCACCACGATCCTTTATATCATGGTGCACTGAGAATGATAAGGCTCAGGATGTGATCTTGTTTCTTTTGGTTTTTTCTTGGCATGTCTTTTGGATGTGTTCCTTGTTGTACCCTCACATGAGGTCTCTGTTATCTCGTGTTACATTGCGACATACCTTCTGCTTGGGTTTATTCTAGCATCATTTCTTGTAGGGTCTCTACAACTCTCTGTGGTGCTAGAGTAACCTCTATATTTGTTTATATGTTCCAGTCCATGCATTGGTTGTGAAATTCCACTTTAGTTCTTCATACCCTAGTGTCTCACAGATATTGCTAAATCAAAATAAGTGCTCATTACATGGTGTCCTAATTCATAGGTGCTCGCACTCCATGATCTTTTCATCCATATCATCCATTGCATTTGCATTTTTCTCTCCTTCTTGTTCTGCCTTTTACCTTCTATCCTATCCACTGAGGCACTATTTCTTTCGAGACACCTCCGAGTTCCTTTTTCCCCATGGACCCTCTCAAGGGACCATCCCTAACCATTCCTTTGTTTGCCTGGCGGATTTTCTCTCTCCCCCTTTCTTTTTCTTCTCTCACAAGTTTCTTATTGTCTTCACACTTACACTATTCTAGTGCTACCACAAAGAGGGAAAAAATGTAGACACTTATATTTGGTTAATCAATTTAATCAAATTTATTTCCCTTAGCCATTTAATTAATTTAATATCTTAATTAATTAGCCCATTCCTATTAATTAATATCTAATTAATTAATCCCCCTTTGATCCTATCCTATTAATTAATTCCCCAACCCATTTCCTCCTAATTAATTCATTATCCGTGTTGTCCATCCCTTTTGATTAATTACTTTAAATAATTAAATATCCCTTTTCAAGCCCATGGATTAATTAATTTAATTAATTAATTTGGTTCAAATTCTTATTTGAGCACATGGCTCATAACTTTTCTCCCTAACGTCCTTCCAATCCTATCCTAACCAATTGTATCCTTCCAACCCATTTCCCTAGCCTAGTCAACCCTCCAACCAACCTTATACTATTCCTTCTAACCTCCCACACATGTGTGCACATCCTAACCAATTCCTTATTTTGGGGAAAATATCCTATTTTGGGTGACCTTTTCCAAAATAGACATGTGTCCTCAGGGACACATGTCACTCTTCCTATTTTTGGGTGGCTTTGCCCAAAATAGACATGTGTCCTCATGGACACATGCCATTCCTTTTCTTTCTAGTTGAGCCACTTGTCCTTTTGGAGGAAAAGTGTCTCCTCTTCACCTCCCCTTCCCTTCCTCATCTTGCCTATTTAATCCCTCCTTTTTAAGACCAAATCATCAACCTTTTTTAATCATACCATTATAATGCCAAAATAGTCTCTCTCTAATGCACTTTTCATACATCATACCATTACTCTGCCAAAATCATTATTCAACCATATCCATTATCACTTTATGTCAAATCTATTTATTGCATCAATATCATGAAGCAATATTGAACATCCAAAGATGTCATCGAGTATACATAAAAATCGAGGAACTATCAAATCTAAGCGGGATTTTGGTTTGCATTTACTATTTCATTTGAATTTCATTTTTATTTTATCATTCTAATCTCGAGGTGTATGATGTCTTGTGTTTGTCTTGTTAATTAGTTTATCTTTTATCCTTTGTATTCGCACACACATTTTTCATCGCATAGATCCTAATTGTATCTCTAATTGATCCTGAAATAAAATAGTTATTATAATATTTTATATTTATTTATTTCTTTATATTAATACATATTATTTGTATTATAACTTTATTCCTACTACAAACCTAATATTGAATTGAAGTAATCCTAATGTTATTGTATTATTTTATATTACATTAATATTGTTATATTATACTACTTTATAATAAAATGATCCCTAATCTTATAATATCTCATTAATATTAATATTTATTATTTAATTAATATGTATTATTTATATTAAAACCTTATTTTTTCTACAAACCTAACTTTGAATTGAAGTTTAAACCTAAATGATATTGCATTTTATTATTACATTAACCTTGCTATTAATTTATAATAAAATGATTTTTAATCTTAAGCCTAACCTAATTAGGCTCTTAGATCTATATTTGGATACATAATTGAATCATAAAAAATAATAATAAAACATTGTATAATTTGTGTCTGTGTGTTAATATGAAACACAGATTTAATCATATATTGTTATGAATTTAATATTAGTATTAATTTAACTATATGTATATTATACTAGCATTAATATTATATTGTTAATATTAATATTATTATATTGGTTTTTATTTTCATTTTTATATTATTATAATATTATATTATTATTTTTATTGACTTATTTCTTATTATATTATTTTTAATATTAACCTTTTAAATTTTAGAACAATTATTAAAACATTTTATTTATTTATTTTTAATTCAAAATATTTAAGTATTATTATATTTTTTTCATCACTATAGTAGTAGTATTTAATATTATATTATGTCGTTATTATTTTTATTCTTCTTCTTGTTGTATTAAAATATTATTTTCTTAATATATTAAACTATATTAACAAAGTCCTAGCCTAACAAAAAACTCTTTATAAAAATATATTCGAGAGCTATGAATGGGGTCTCACCAATACTAAGATAAACTAAACTAGCGCTTGTACCTAAATTAGGAGCAATGATTATGCCGATAGTAATTTATACCATGTCTATCAGAGAAACTCCAATTACAATATTTGACAAAACTCCTACTTCTATTATGCTTTGTTGGATGTCCATAGATTGTATTACATATATGAAGAAAAAAATATCATAGGTGTTTTCAACAAGTGGAGTTCTTATGAAAGCTGCATCCATTCTCCTATTTACTAAAAGTTAGTGGAAATTTAAAAGCATTTTAGCAAATGCAATGTAAGCAATTTTCCTCTTGTAGAAATACTGTTTAGTCTTGTTCATGGCTTGAGAGTGGTGTAGAGATATGTGAATTCTTTGATTTTTTTTACACCTACAAATTGAGCCTACCCTTCACTTGTTTCTCTAATCGAGCAATTTTGGAGAACAATATTATGTTTTTCTTGAGTTTGAAGAAGCCAGCATTTAATATTTTAAAGATAAAATATTTTTACTATGTGATTTGTAATTTAAAACAAATATTAATTAATTATATATAGAGTTAAAGATTAAATTCAGGTTCTAAATACTATTTTCATATTTTGAAAATGTAATATATAATAGAAATTTAAATTATTTTATATAATATTTCAAAATTTAGAAATAAAATTTTAAATCATCATTAATTTATATATATTATGAAATGATAAAATTAATTTATATTGAAAAAATAAAAATATGATTTTGATCATTATATTTTAAAACTTTAATCAAAATTTATTTTTTATTTTAATTCTATCTATAATAATTAATATTTTTTTTTCTATAATTAATCTTAATAAAATAACTTTTAATAATTGTAAAATTTTATAATATAAACATTAGAATGAATATATGTTTTTTAATGACTAAATGAAAAATATTTTAATTTATGGTTAAAAAATTATTAATTTATTTTGTATACATTAAAATGATGATAAATATAATTATGATTTTCAAAAAGTATTAACCAATAGAGTGATGTCAAAATCAATTATATAAAAAAGGTGTTTATTTTGTTTTAATAGAAATATTTGTTTTGTAATGTTTAACATTTTATTTAACTTAATTCAAATAGTGTTCATCAAAACCTTAAAAAATATAAAAAATATTTTTTTATAATATTATAAATAATAAAAAAAAATTATATTCAAAATAAATATGAAATCCAAAAATTAAAAAACCTGAAAATATATCATTCCTAAAATTTTGCTTCTGTAATACCAAAATTTTTAAACCAATACATTAATAATTTTTACAATATATTAAGTTTATAAATCTCAACTTTATAAAAAAATAAATTATTTTGAAAACAAAGGTAATACTAATTCAAATTATATCACATTTCTAAATTAGCATATAAGAACTAATCCTCCTATTTTATAAAAAATGATCTCACACAATTAAAATAAGAAATATAACTTAGATTAAAAAATAATTAAATAATAATTGTATACTATCTACCAATCAGGATGGCTATCATTATAACCCGTAGTTTAACTATTGTTGATAATAATTAATTACTATTCAATAGTTGTTGATCGTTTTCAAATTGATTTGTTTAAAAAAGAATTGCAAGGCAAAAACAAAAAAATATTGTTACATTCATTGTTTCCATTTTGAACTGCCTTTGTTAATCTTAGTGATATTTTTGGATGAAAAAACAAGAGACGCAAAGCGTCATGTTCCTGCCGAGAGTTAAAAATAAGGATGGTTAAGGAGAAAAAGAAATGTATGAATGGTAGAGAGGAGTTAGAAAAGGTTTATGTTGATGCTAGATAAATGAGATTGTTTGAGTGAAACAAAAGATAATGGATAATAGTGTTGAAAATCATTTTGGTGATAAAGAAAGTAATAATGATAATTGTAATGATCATGCAAGGTTTTGATAATTTTGTATAATATTGATACATACACAGATAAATTCCTATTTGTATTTTCTATATGAAGTAAATAAATGCAATAGAAGAGAGGACAAAACTTTGATGGAGTCAATTTGAACATGCGATAAGAGATCTAGGTTGTGTAACTTATTTCAAGCCAATTGACTTCAATTTAGCAGCAAATCGGAGTAGAATTTTTTGTGAAGTCTGAAATGATTGGTGAATTTTCTATTTGAAATGAAAAACATATGCATTGTATTCTTAGGTCAATGCCATAATGGTAATTTTACTTAAAGTTTATGTAGTCTTTATAGAAAATTTGTCTAATGTTTTCTTCAACATATGGATTACTCGGAGTAAAACCCTTGCAAGAATAAGGCGGCGCATAATCTTTGTGTACATCACAAGATGCATAAGGTACAATATGTGTATGGGTACATTTAAACATGAAATTTGTTTACAAATGCTACGAATGTCCTTCAAATATAAACCACATCCATTACATGCAATCTATGGAAAATACCATGCAGTGGATATTAGTGGTGGACAACCAGTAGATGACGCACTAGCAAGTAATATTGGCATTGATGTTATCAAGTGCACAATTATACATGATGTTGATCTATTCATCTATATTATATACCTAATAAAACATCAATACTATCTAAGGTTTTTGTAAATATGAAGAATTATGATTGCTAGAAGACATTGGATCCAGAGATTTCTAGTAAAGTGAATTTGATAAAAAACATAATATAATAGAGACAATTATTCAATTTCTGCATATTTTATACGGAATTAAACATTGTTAGTATTTAAGATTTATAATATGTGCATAATTAAGCATAATGAATGGATGAAATGCAGACCAAATTCTCTGAGCATAATAACATTTGCAAAAACCGTTGTATTTCTGTATATCACATGCTCAATTAGAGGACATCATCATCAAAGATTCATCTTATTGACGCAATTGAAGGCTGTACAGTTTACACATACTTCTGCAGATATAAATGCACCAAAAACAAATAGGGGTCACATTAACAGTCTTTGTTGCTTATAAAGTGCATACATATAGTCCTCATTGGCTTACCACCATTTTGTAACTATATTAATGCGTGTTGTGCATGTGTTGGGTGGATGTCAGATTGATAGGAGACCTGTGTAGTGGTTGGGTGCTATAGACGCCAAGGTGCATAGGTATCTAGCTATAGGATTAGGGTGCAACCCTTCCCAGCTATAAAAGAGGAGTTCATTTGGGTAATCAGCACTCAAATTCGACATCAAATAGAATTAATGTTTTTTAATATGTTTGTCAAATGACAAATTAGTGGGAAATACAACAATCAGGAGTCAAAATGTAAGTTTTTTAATATGCTAGCATTGGGAATGTGGACTGAAAGTATGCAGGCTGTAAGGTGGAGGCGTTGGAGATTGTGGAGATGAGAAAGGGGTCTCCTTCAATTGCTTTCCTGACATATTCAACACTAGTCCACTGAGAGACAAGTATTCTAATTTCCACAGCTTTTCTGTCCACGCTAAACTAGGACTCTGCATTTCCTCAAAATAAACATAACTTTAAAATTCATATTTAAATTCATACTTAAACTTATGTCCCACAGATAGGTCCAAAATTCCAACTGAGAAAGAGTCCCCAATTTTTGTGGAATTGTATCATCAAACCTAGCCTTGGACAAGTTGAGATAAACTAAATTGTGCAAAGAGGCAAAATTCTCTGGTATTTCACCTTCAAAAAAGTTGAAGCTCAAATCTAGATGTCTCAATTCTTGTAGGGCAAATAGACCTACAGGTTAAACAAAAGAATAAAAACTATTCAAATTCTTGCAATGAAAAGCTTAAATAAAAAAACATGAAATATTGCTTAAAAAAGGTACCTTTGGGTAGAACACCAGTCAAATAATTGAAGCTTAAATCTAAATGTTGCAGCTGTTTTAGTTGGAACAAATCTTTAGCAAGTCTGGCATTTCTTTCACTAGATAAGAAATTTCTGAAGCTTAGACAATGAGCACATGAACAGAGACAAGGGATTTCAAATCTTTTAGGTTTTGAACAAAGATAGAGGTGAATTGACTAGTAAGTGCAAGAAGAGAGAAATTATTACGTTTGGAAGGAATGATAGAGGTGAATTGACTAGTAAGTGCAAGAAGAGAGAAATTATTATGTTTGGAAGGAATTAACACCAACTATATGCAATTGAAAGCAGATAGAGCAATATTAATAAGAGCCCTGAAATTATAAAGAGGATAGAAGTTACGGAGTAGTGTAAATAAGGTAAGCACGAAAAAATCCTGCATGCACTTTTGGTACTCAATTTTTCTTACCATCCATATGTTTTGGAATAAGTGTACATTGGTCAAAGCTCAACTTAATTATATAAGTACATAAGTGGATGAACATATAAATTGTTGGTACCCATTTTTCTTCTTTCTTGTTAAAAGTACATTTGCTTTTGCATGGTGTATCCAGTGTGTGGGGCTTTCTAAATGTAGTAATCTTGAACTAAACTTTTTGTATGATTAAACAAGACTTGTTATTTATTAGAGCATTGTTGTTAGCTAACAAAAGATAACATGCTTGGAATTCTACCCTATTCTTTTTCATATGATAATTCAACACATGATATGAGGAGGACATAGATGTTATTTTGTGGGTAGTGCTCTAAGAGCTGTTGAAGTTAGCTGCATAAAGTTAACAGTTTGGGCCCTATTATGAAGAAGTATATTCATCACATGAACTATAAAGTTTAGGGTCTCTCAATTTGGATTTAAGCTTTTTATTATCCTAGATGCTTGGTATTTGTTTACTGGGTGCATAAGCATGGCAATGCTCTTTTAGGAGTATAATGGACTTCAATTTCTCAGTATCAAACTCTGGGTATGTGTGTTGCTTGTGTGACTACAAACAAGATGTGAGTCTTTTGTCTGTTCTCTCGGTAACTGTCCTCACATTGGGGTTTCATGTGATAACTCCTTTTATATGTAAGATTGTAGGAAGGAAACCTTGGGATGCCCTTAATCTCGCAAGAGCATCTGTTGGTGTTGAAGCCCAACAATTTTTTTCCCAATTTGAAAATTAAAAACAATTTCACAAATATTCCTTTGATTCTAGATTTATTTAGAACCCTCTTTTTATATTTCAAATTTTTCACTTAATTCATTTTTCTTTATTGCAACATGCCTTGCAAAGTTTTTTTTGGAAGGCACTAACCATTACATTGCATACAACGGCTGAGCCTAACACCCAACACAACTTGACACCTCTGCTCTAAATTGAGGAAATAGATTTAGGAAAAGAGCAATAAACCTTTAAAAACAATGACAAATTCTGCTAAAACAAGGGTTTTCTAAACATACCTATTTGCTATTGAAATAAAAGCATTAGCTTCTCTTGGCTACCTTCAATAGGCCGCTGCTAAGCTTTTATGTCTAGATATATTTACACAAGATTTGCAGAACAATTCCCCATATCAGTAGAGTTTAGAAATAGGGAAGCTACCAAGAAAACTAAATGTTGCACACAGATATGCATTAATGCATTGATTGATATACAATTGCTCTATATAAATACTATAAACACAATTACCTGGATATCTATACCAAGCGATAAAGATTTAAGGACAGATTGATTATTCTTTAAATTTGATTATTTTAAGAAATTTGAACCGCATGAACCAATCATGTTCACTATAAATAATTTTTTATTAATACTTATAAATTTAATTTATATATTTAAACATTTGTCAAAGTCTAAAACCACAAAAAATTCTTTTGATTGGACGGGCACAAAAAATCAAATGCATTCAATGATTGTGTTAATTTCTGTTTGTTGGCAAGAACTAAAAAATAATGACTTCGCATGCAATGAAGAAATCTGGGGATACAATATTACTAACCTTAATATTTTCTAACATATTCACAGAAAATCTAATTGTTTTTCATGTCCGCCGCAGGCATCCATCCTCCATCCTTCGAAGTTGTTGCCACTGCTGAGAGCCTAGTGTCACCATGAAATGGGACATGGCAAGAAGGTTGACAAACATAACAACTACATGGTATGAGATAGATTCATACAAGTCAGTCTATAAGGGCATGGTTTTGATTCTTTAATCTTCCTGCATTGTTTTGGTTTTTTAGTTTTTTATTCTGACTGCATTCTATATAAAGCATTTGGCTATTGATTCCAAATAGCTTTTAATTAATAGTGATTTTTGCTTACCAGGTAGGTTCCTGGAGCAATCATGTTGCAGTGTTAGCCTTTACCCAAATGAAAGCAAATCATTTGCTGTAGTGTTAGCATTTACCCAGGAAATCATTTGCTGTTAATAGGAATGCAATGAAGAAATCTGGGGATACAGTGACGATAAGAGAAAAAGAGAAACTTACCCAACCGCCATGATTGGAACTCCTAAGAGTTTAGCAGAAAGGCCGCATTAAACTATAACCAGAAGATTTTAAGCTTCAAACCCTAGCTTCTATGAGGCGGACAAGAATTAGGGCAAAAAGTGAGTAATAATAATTATTTATGGAAGAGGCATGGAGCAGGCAGTGGAGAAGTTGAGAAGTTTCCCGAAGGTTAAATCAAATTAAGTTTTATTTTTTATAACAAAATTTAGTGGTAGGAACCAATGAAAATAAGAATAAATATTTTTATTTCAATTATTAAATATTTTAAATATCAAAACATTTGAAAAAAATAAAAAGTTAAAAAAATACTAGAAAGTGATTGGTCAACTAAATATAAGAAATGCATCTAATGGATGCGTTAGTATCCTACCGGCACGACAAGAACTAATAATCGAATGGTTGTTGAATAACTCAACTAATATCTTGAAATTTCACTAGTATATTAATGGGTGCTCATCATTGTATATTAATCCATCATCATTACTTTGATGTAAACAACAGACAAAATTGTTTTCGACGTGAATGGTGGTGTAAGGGAAAACAAAACGTTTTCATAGTTCCAAAATTTTTGAAGAAAAACAGGGATAGGAAAACTATTGATAACAACTAGAAAATAATAATAGTTTAATGACATGAGACATTTTTCCAATGTGGTTTGCCTCCATAGGGGATATCCTATCGGCTAAAAATAGCTCACAAATAGATGAACTAATATCAATAGTTCTTTAGTAAATAAAAAATCTTGTAAATAAATACAAATAATTTTTCTAAATAAAATTGTGATGGTAAAAATATTAGGGTTTCACCCAAAATATAGTAAAACCACTAATATTTTTCTTAGGGACCATTACATTAGGGAAAGATAGAATTTGATAGGTCTAGCCTTGATATTCTAGATTTTGATCAAATTCTAGGGTTTTAGATGTGCCTCTTATTTCCCTTTGAATTGAATTGATTTAAATAATAATGTTGGAATTAGGGTAAATATACTAAAATTAAAGTAATTATGTAGAAACAGTGAGCTTCAGTCATCAAATAGAGCCACAAACCTAGATTTGAGCAATATGTGAATGTTTGGATTTGTTCCCAAAAGGTCAACCTAAATTGTCAAGACCATAATGCTCATCACTCTAGCCCTCTGAAATTTTTGTTGTCTAAAGGGGAACCTATTCAAAAAGTTGACATTACAGTGAATGAGATCAAAGATCTTGGTAGCACTTTGGATGACAAGGATTTTACAGTAAAGATTATGAGGACTTTACTGGAATGTTTTTGATTAAGATAAATGACTTTTACAAGAGCCCAAAACTCAAATCTAGACACAAAAGTTAAAGATTAAAACAATAGAGAACCAGTCCAAAAAGGATAGATAAACAACAATAAAAATGACATGGAAACCCCACACCACCACAACCAACAATGATACCAAGACTAAGCACTAGCAATGCAAATAGAAAAAAACTAAACGAGAGAATGCATGAGCTCAGAGTTATTCTGTATCATATTCTTATTAATCTCCTTGAGCTCTTCCATTATAAATCTCATTGCACTCCTCTCTTGCTTTTTGCTTCTCGTTCTAGTAGAGGGTCCAGTTGTAACTTGCGAATCCACCCCTTGCAAACTTGAATCCAGATTCTTCTTTTTTAGTTTAGCCACTGGAGGCCGAACATTGGTAATTGAATGGGCTCTTTGGATGACCATCATCTCATTAACCTTTCTTAGACCTTCTACGGTACTACTCATAGCTTCTTTACTTATCTCAACTAGTTTTCTTAGGTTGCCCTTAATCTCCTCCATACTCTTTTCTAGTTGAACAATCATATATTCATGTTTTGTTTTCATAACTTTGACATCTTGTATGAGTTTTTGGGTAATTTTGAGAAGCTTATCAGTCTTTTCTAGCATGGGATTCTCAATAAAAGTATTAACTATATCTTTAATGCCTTCCTTTAAAAGATATATTTCATTGGTAACCCAGTGAAAGCATTTTTCCTGGCCGTTAGTGGATTTTGCAAGGACTACCTCAAAGTCCTTGCCAATTCTATTCTCTCCTAAGTCCACTTGGTCCACATTGAGAGGGACATCAAGTTTAATTTATTTTTTGACTTTACCCTTTGATTCCCTTGTTTTCCCCAATTTTGTCTTTTTCAAACACGGCGGACCAAACTTGTGAGGCTTAGATGTAGGGGTTTTAAACTTACTGGCAACCATTCTAGGGTGTTTATTTCTTCTACTGCTACTGGTACTGGGGGTAACATTCTGTGGGGGATCCTCTTCCTCAGAGGGGCAATAATCAAGGTCCTCTAGCACAGTGAGATCACACCAGTCCATTGCCATACCATCTTGTTCTTCCTTAAACTCAGTGTCAGAAACCACCTATACATCAGGACTAGTCAAAGATTTGGTGGATTTCACAATAGGGGAGGGTTTGACCTGATGAGATTTATCATATTCCATAATAACCATAATTAAACCCTTGTGCAGAATAGGGCTATCACCATTCTTGGCATGATTTGCTAAACTATGCTCAAGAGAGGACAAAAAATAAAAGGGAAAATAAATTCTTCTATCATGCCTAAAATGATTTATAATCATGAAGTGATAAGAAAAGATGGTAGTAAAATGACCATCCAAAGTTATGTACTTCATAATGACTTTGACCATGTCTGCCAAGGGTGACATAAGGTCTTTCCTATTATATCCTCCATCTGCCATCTTTCACACTCTATTTCATTCACTTGTTTATTGGAGAAGATCGAAAGGGATTCCTTTGCAGCTTTCCTCTCCCTATAGAGCTTCTTGCCACCCATCTCCTAACTAGTGATCTCAGCAATAAAGAAGTCATCAATTCTGAATTCAGCCCCAAAAGCAATAGGGGTGCCATTATGCCAACCTTTCACAACTTCCTCTTTCATTTTTGGATCTTGGCCATGTAATTTCTTGAGAAATGGCACAAGGCCACCATCCGTAATATCCATCCACAACTCCCTGTTCTTTCCCCGCTTTTCAAAAGAAGTTGGTTTCATTCTATTTTTGTTTTCCCCCATATTAACACCTCCACAACAAACTTGGAAAAAACTACAACCAATCTCAAACCAAGAGATGAAAAACTAGATGGTAAGGAACAATCTAAAACCCTTGGTTTTGAATCTAAACCACATATTACAATAAAAACCTTTACATATTTGGCAGGATGTCATCATTAATAGGCAGAATTTGGACAAGAATTTTGGCATCCTTTCTTCTCAGTGCACACACATGTATAGGGAATGTTTCCCTTATCGCCCACCACGTTATATCCTCATACACCACTCTAAGATTAGCCACCTAATCTGCACATATATTACCCACCTGACACACATTGGAGATTGAAATTCATCCAATTTAGTCATCATGATATGGTACTCTTGTATGAAATGCTTGAGCATCCAGCTAGGGGCACTCTCTTTACTCAAACATTTAATTATGTTTAGAGAATCACTCTCTAACTAGACATTTTTATGCCCACCTCCGATAGCCAATTGTAACCCAATGTAGGATGTATTTGACTTGACAAAATGGTTTGTCTGGGTGCCCAATGAGAGTGCCACTATTGATACAAGCCTACCATTGTGATCACGAGCGACTTTAGTGGAATATTACAGTGATAAGATTTCAACTATTGAGGAAACTTATGATCCATCAAAGTTCACTAGAGAACAGTTGCATGGCACCTTAACAACATTCAAGATGAGGAAGTTTGGTAAAGATAAAGCAAAAATCGAGACAACATTTAAAGCATCAAAGGCTGCAGATGAAGATTCAGATGATGAGAGCCTAGATGAAATGAAAGTAAAATTTGTGAGAAAGCTAAAGAGAGGAACCGACAAGTATAAAGGTATGTTACCTCTTAAATGTTTTATGTGGAAAAATTATTCATTATGCATCTAAATGTCCGGAGAGAGGATTAAAACAAAAGTTTAAGGAAAGAAGGGGAAAGTTCAATAAGAAAGCCTACTATTTTAGAGATGATGATGAGTCAGATTATGAAGATGGTGACTATTTATTCTTGGTAAAAAGGGATTGAACTAAACCTAGTAATAATTCTAAGATTGTAGAAAACATTTCTTCAACATTACATGTTAGAAGAGTTAAAAATGAATGGTTGATTGATAGAGGATGTTCAAATCATATGACTAGTGTCAAAAATAAGTTTGTAAAGATTAAAAAGTATGATGGTGGTTCTGTTAGATTTTGGGATGATCAGACCACTCATATTGTTGTTCTATTACTTTTAATGAAAATAATAACACTAACAATGTTTATAATGTAAAAGGATTACATCATAATATCCTGAGTGATGGGTAGATGTGTGAAAATGGTTACAATGTTGCTTTTTAGGATGGTGGTTGTGATATCTGAAACTATTATTACTACAAGGAAAAGGGAAAGTGGAAGCATTTATCAATTGGAAGTTGCTAATGGATATTGCCTATTATCTTAGATCACTAAAATTTGGCTATGGCATCGAAGGATGTGTCACTTCAACTTTGATAATTTGGTAAAGATTAGTAGGACAAGAGTTGTGAGAGATTTACTGAGACTAACTAAATTGGATAACAATATTTGCAAAGAATGTTAAGTGGGAAAGTAGACAAAAGGAACATTTAGAGGAAAGGAAAAATCTTCTTTCGGATTATTGGATTTGGTACACATAGACCTATGCAGTCTGACTAGAACAAGGAGTTTACAAGGTGATACATATTTCATGCTCTTAATTGATGATCACTCTAGAATGAATTGGGTTGCATTTCTAAGAGAAAAACAAGAGATGCTAGAAAAATTTAAGATATTCAAAGCTAGAGTTGGGAATAAATTTGATAGAAGGATTAAATGATTGAGATCTAATAGAATAGTTGAGTTTATTTTTAGTGAATTTGATACTTTCTGTGAGAAATATAGAATTAGAAGACATTTATCTGCCTAGGACATCTCAGCAAAATGGTGTAGTGGAAAGAATGCACAAGACTATTCAAGAGGAAACAAGAACTATGATCAAAGAAGAAAATCTAGTAGAGGTTTACTAAAGAGAAGCAATACACACTACAATGTGTACCCTCAACAGAGTTCTATTTAGGAAGAAATATCAGAAGACATCATTTGAGTTATGGCATGGAAGGACAAAGTTTTTGAATTTTTGGAGAGATCAAGAGAAACTCAGAAAGTTTGATAGTAGGATGAAGGTATAATTATGGGTTATTCTATAGAGAGAAAGGTTTACAGATGTTATAACAAGAGGTTGAATAAAAGTATTGAAAGTACAAATGTGAAGGTTCATGAAAATATTTCAAAAGAATCTAGTATACAAGAAGTATATGAATCTGATGAGTCTACAAGTAGAGAAGATGAGAAGAATAGAGATGAAGATAAGCATAGAGAAACTTAGGCTTCTCCAACAACTATATAAAAAAACCTTGAGGTATAAGTAGAAAAATCATTCTAAGAATCAAATTTTATAGGAGACAAGAACATAGGTGTTATAACAAGAAGAAAAGCTACTGAAGAACAAGTTCTTTTATGTTTACTTTCTAAAACTGAACCGAAGATAATTGAAGAAGCTTTTAGAGATTTAAATTTCATGAAGGCCATGAAGGAAGAGATCGATCAGATTGAGAAAAAATAGACTTGGAAACTAGTCCCAAACTGATAGATAAGAATGCTACTTGAACAAAATGGGTGTTCCAGAATAAGATGGATGAAGAGAGTCATGTAGTGAGAAATAATACAAGATTGGTATGCAAAGGGTACACACAGGTTGAAGGATTTTGTTTTGAAGACATATGCTCCTGTTGCCCAAATGGAGGCTATTAGGATGTTTTTGGCTTTTGCAACATATAAGGATTTCAATGTCTATCAAATGGATGTGAACTCAACATTTCTGAATGGAGAGCTAAAATAAGAAGTTTACAATGTGCAACTGAAAAGATTCAAGTTGCCAGATGATTCAAATATATTGTTTGTAGATTGAAGAAGGCGTTGTATGGATTGAAGAAAGCTCCTAGAGCTTGGTATGGAAGGTTAGACAAGTTTCTACTCAATAAGTTTTTTCATAAAGTGTCTTCTTATTCTACTCAATCAAGGTTTTCAAAAAGTGTCTTCTTATAGCAATATTTACTTCAATGCTGAATCTAGTAAGATCCTAATTGTTGTTGTTTATGTGGATGACATAATTTTTGGAGGAGATGATGGGATATGCAAGAAGTTTTCTAGTGAGATGCAAAAAGAATTCGAAATGTCTATGATTGGTGAGTTAAATTTCTTTCTTGGATTGCAAGTAAATCAAAACAATAAAGGTATTTTTATTTCTCAGTCAAAATATGAGAGAAAATTGTTGAAGAAATTTTGATTTAAGAATTATGGAAACTAGTATGTACTCCTATGACAACTAGTTGCAATTTGACTAATTATGATAAATCTCCTAAGGCTAATGCAAACAAGTACAAATCAATGATTGGAGGATTGTTATACCTAACTTCTATCACACCATATATCATGTATGTTGTCTTGCAGCCAGATTTCAACAAGAATCGAAAGAGTAACATGTTGTTGTAGTGAAGAGGATCTTCAAATATTTGAAAGGAACAAAAGATTTTGGACTGTGGTATCCCAAATGATCAAACTTTGCTTTGAAAGTTTATACTGATGCAGATTGGCAGAAAGTGTTGATGACAAACTGAGTACTAGTGGAGGAGCATTTTTCCTTGGCTCTTAGTTAGTTGCATGGTTAATAAAGAAGGAAGATTTTGTATCATTATCAACCGCAAAATTTGAGTATATTGTAACTAAATCATGTCGCACTTAGGTACTTTGGATGAAACAAACATTGAAGGATATTGTTGTGATGTTTGATGAACCAATTTCAATCATGTGTGATGATATAAGTGCAATAAACATTTCTAAGAACCTAGTATTTGAATCCAAATAAAAACATATTTCTATTCAGTATCATTTGTTAATGGAGAAAGTGCTGGATAGTGAAGTAAAACTTGAATATGTATCTACCAAAGAGCAAGTTATAGATATCTTTACAAATGTTTTCTGCAAAGATACTTTTGAGTATCTCCAATAGATGTTGGGGGTCATTCCCCTTCCTAATTTAAACTAAGTGCATTTGGTAGTGCATTAGTCTAAGGAACTTCATGAATATTTTAGTTTGGGCTATTATTTGGGGCTTTCTCTTAGGGGGAGCTGTGTAGATTCTAAGTTGAGTTGTTCATTACCTTTGTCTTTGATGTCAAAGAGAAAGAATTTTGTAAAAGTTTATAGTTGATTGGAGAATTTGTGTTTTTTGTTGATGAATGTTGCCATCAATGACAAAGGGGGAGATTGTTGCAAATGTAAAGATGTGTGATGTGTCAGTATTGTTTTCATTGATTTCCATTGATGTCAATGTACTGATTTTGTGTTTCACTGTTTGGTTTTGATTCACATTTTAGATATGTTGCAGATATGTTTAGGATGTATTGGTATGTCATTGTTTATTTCCTTCAGATGTTATTCTTGTTTTTTGGTGGTTTAGAAGTTGTGCTTCAGAAGTTTATGTAGTAATGATCATGTTTTCTGGTAGAGTTTGCAGAGCTTTACATTTCTCCACATTTCCAATTCTGTTGATAAGATTTTAGATTTATGTTATTCATGTATTTATATTTGTTATTTTGTTTCGGCACATGATGGTGTGCTCCATATTTGTGCTTGTTCTTGGATATGTCCATTCTAGGCCCGATTGATCTTGAATGCTCTATATTTTTCTTCGGTGATTGTGGCATTTTGATAATGTGTAGATTTTATTGATAATATGTTGTGATGTGGTCCACTTCTCATTCCTCTCTACTGCGAGAATGTTTAGTGAAGACCTATTTTGAATAATGTTTCATTATCTCTTTGGCTGACTTGGAAAATTCTATTTCAAAGACTAGTATAAATAAATGATGCTTATAATGAAGAATATATACAAGGAAGTTCATTGGAAAAGGAAGATCTATCTTTGTTGATGTAAAGTGGTTGATCAATATGGTTATGAGCTAATGCTATTTGGTACCGATGGTAGTGAACCTAAGGTTTCTTCCAACATTATAGCTATGTGGCAGTTCTGCCTCATTGGTAGATTCTTTCTTCTTCTGGGTAGTGAACCCTCCTATTTCTGGCAGGTTTAGCCAAGTAGTAATCCCACCTGCAGTAAGAATTCTGGGAATGAGCCACCTTTGTAAAAATAACCTTAATCATTGTTACCCTAATAGGTGTTTTCATATTGAGAACTAGCATTCTTTGTGTTTTTTTCCTTCTTGGGTTTTCAACATCATTTCTAGTGTTTCATGTGTATTCTCTCTCATGTTTATATCAACTTGTGCTCAAGTAATCTGAATTTAATTTATCTGATCTGTCTTTGTGGGAAAAGTAAAGTATTTTTAATTAACAACCAATTCCCCCCCCCCCCTCTTAGTTGTCTAGGATATTAAACAAATGATATTCATATAGATTGGAGACTTCAAGAAAATAATAGAACAAAGCATGCATAAAAACAAAGTACACAACTTATAATGGTTTGTTGCAACAACAATGTTATTTAGTTAATAGGGTTTCTATGGTAGGCATTGCCCACCAAAATTCAATTCCCCATGCCTGAAATGTCTCCTAATGGACAAGTCTCAATAGAAATGTCTCCTAATGGACAAGTCTCAATAGACAATTTTCAGTAGATAATTTTATTGTAAACTGGATGGAGAAAAAAAAGAAAAGACTTTCATGCGAGAGATAAATTCTTTGTGTTGTTTACTTTAGGTGGGCATTGAATCCCTAGAGCACTTCCATCCTCTCACATTAACTTTTGTACCAATATTTGAAGCAACATTGTGTTGAGCAGTGTCTTGTTTCTATTCTCCTCATATAATTATTGTCTCATTGACTCCATTGATTGTCAAAATTCACACATATTGGATTTGTTGAAAAATATTTATGAACATTCAAGATGAAGTTGTCGGCTTATGTAGAGTTAGGGCCACAAACCAAAAGAACTTAATTAGAAGCCCTTGCCAGCGGTAAGTGAAGAATATGAATAACATATCCTTCAAATATGGAGTTTTATCTATATTTAATATAGCTAGAGAGGTACCAATTTTGAGGTATTTTCCTTAAATTGCACAATATGGATGATGGAAGCCACTGGAAGCATGTTCAGAATAATCCCATCTTTCATAAAATGCCCATGCTCTGGTGTTCACCATGCCATACATTTGAATTATGTTTTGATGCCTATTAGCCTACTAGGCTACCCTTCTCCAATACCATTTGAAACCACCCATCATACTTCTCTTTTGATTGGAAAATGTACCACTTTTTTTCATCAACATTAATAAAAATATAAAAACATGAGACGACATTTTTTTTCATGAATACCACCATGTTTTACCTGTTCTTTGATGGATGTCCATACCTTATTTTCAAAGCTTTTGTTTTCATATAATATCCAACAATTGAATATAAAAATGAATCTACAAATATTTTGTTACAATATTGATTTACAACTAAATTTTGGAGATGTATGTAGAATGAAATAGGTAGAGATAGAGTTACCTCCAAAATTTCATATCAGAGGAATTATCTCTGCATATAATGTTTCATTAGATATATTAAGGGGTGAGAAATACTAAATCATTTCATGTTTATGAAGCTTTAGTATAGTGTAGTAAAATTGAGGACTTTAGGAACCCTACCATCCCATAGGAGGACAAGGGATGGCTAGTAATTTATTGGTATTTATAGTAATTAAGAAAATTATTTTTATTTTTGTTCACTATGAAGATATATTTATATTCATGTTGTTGAAGTTGGATTTTTATAATTCTAGTTATAATGTGTTATTCAGAGTATAGTAGTGAGCATCTTAGCAAGTTAAAAGACTCCTTCCAATTTAGAGCGACAAGTTACTTTTCTTTAAAATTTTCAACAAGTGAAATTGTTAAAGGATATTTTGGTTGGGTTGTGATTTGATTGATATAATCAAATAAGTTATTATTTATTAAGAAGTAATAGATTGGGTTTGTATCATTTTTTAAGTTTTTGAACAATTTTTTTATATAATGATAATGTGCATAGTAGATCTTAAAGTATAGGAGAGAGGTTATAATTGGAAGAGTTAAAATAATAATATTAGATGTAATCTTTGGACCTTCATCCTTTTTTGTATATGATTATAAAATAAAATCTTAAGTTGATTAGATATAATATTCTAACCTTAGGATATTTGTCTATATTAGAAACCTTATAAGTGATAGTTTATGATGTATAACAAACAATATAGCTGAAGGTGAATGAAAACTAAAGACCCCTTTAACCATCAACTATGGTCCATTATGAGCATAAAATAAATCACCATGTGAGAACACACATGAGATATGATGAACATGAATGGAAATGGAAATGAAAATTTGAAAAATCTTCAGGTGTGTTAGGGAAAGACATATATTAAACAAAATTGTATTCTAAAGTAATAAATATTGTATACAATATACAAGACAAATCCATAAAAAATAATAGTTTATCTCTCAGAACATATCTAGATTAATTTAATAACAAGTGGTCACCATTCAAGTAGTAGTATTGACAAGAAAGAATGACTTGATATATAATGAATTGTCACTAGAGGCATTAGATAATTGTATAATAATTATTCATTAAGAGTAAAAATGTAATTGTAGTAGTGGATAAATAAATGAAGTTTCATTCTCACTAAAACATAAAAAAACACTTTGTATAGCTCGTCTATTTAAATTACAAGTTGTATTTGTTCATATTCAATTTTTTACATATTTCAAAGTCAAGTCAATTATGTTCTAAATAATTATTCCAAAAGCAATGTTGACTGCTTCCAACTTTTGCTTCCCCTCTAATATATTACGGAAAACATATCTTACAATCCACATAACCATTACACCTCGTTATAATGCAAATACTAGTATTGAATGTAGATTACACAAGCAACTCAGATAGAGCTCTTATCATAATATGAAACTCTTACATAAGCCCCTGTTTTATATTTACAGAAGGCGGTTCATAAACTTGCACTTCACGGCAAGTCAAAAATCTGATTGTAGACGGTGGATGATGTGGATAAGGATGCCAGTTTGCAAACGGGGCAATCCCAAAATAGTTAGCACCAGTTTGCAGTGAGGCGGTGAAAAACAGAATCGGTGTTCCGTTAAGCATTACTGCTATCAAGGAGATCTGAAAGAATTGCTCGTTGCAGTCATCTACAAATGAAACTGACAGCTTCTTCTTCAAGTGTTTGCAGAACTTGTCTCGCTCCAGGCCTACTATCTGGGTGAGGATCAGAACACAGTAGCCCCAATCTGAGCACTCTCTCCATCTCAGCGTCAACGTATTGCCCACCAAGATTCGGGTCCGCTGCATCCATGAGACTGCCATTGGCATCAAGCGCTCTCACCCAGTACACCAGAACTACTTGAGCATGTTGGACAGAGGGATCCACAGGTCTCCTTCCGCAAGCAACCTCCAACATAAAAATACCAAAGCTGAACACGTCAGTGGCGGGGCTGGCCTTTCCTGTGTGCATGAGCTCTGGTGCGATGTATCCCAGCGTTCCCACAACCCGAGTAGTCTGTGACCTTTCGTTGTGCTCATATAGACGGGCAAGCCCAAAATCCCCTAACTTTCCGTTTAGCTCCGAGTCCAGCAAAATATTGCTGGACTTGATGTCTCTGTGCACTACGCGTTGTTCCCACTCTTCGTGAAGATACACCAACCCCGCAGCGACATCCCTGAGGACTCTGTACCTCTGACCCCATTTGAGAACCTTGTTTGGGTTTCCAAATATCATCTTGTCCAAGCTCCCATTTGGCATGTAGTCATAAACTATGAATAACTGGTTTTCTCGCCTGCAGTAGCCTCTGATCTGGACAAGATTTCGATGCTGAAGGCGACCAAGACTGGAGATCTCAGCTATGAAGTCCTTAACCCCATCATCTGTTTCTCTCAGAATACGTTTCACCGCCACTTGGAGGCCGTTTGAGGGAAGGACTCCTTTGTAGACTTGGCTAAAGCCTCCAGATCCCAAAAGTTGCTTCTCTCCAAAGCCCTTGGTTGCAATATGTAGGTCCTTATACTTGAACCTGTGAGGCCAATACTCCATCTCCCATTCTTCAATAAGATTTCTGTATTGCTTTCTCTTCAACCGCACAAGTGATGCTGCCACCACCACAATGAGGACAACGGAAGCCGTCGTAATACCGGCAATCAGTGTGGCGTTTGAGCTCTTGATATCTCTGCGTACAAAGGATGGAAGATTAGATGCATTCAGAAAAGGGGCAGTACCGTTTGTATTGAAGCTCCAGCAGAGGATGTAATTCTCTTCAAACATGGCTCCCGTAGCTGCTGAGAAACCAACATACATATCTTCTTCGACAATGTTAAACAGAGACATATTTTTCATATATATCAGTGGCGTTTCTGGGCGATGTGAACCAGCCTCTGCAATGGTCACCCTGAGCTCGTTTCGAAGATGGTCGAAATCAATCCAAGCCTGAATATTCTGTCCACTCTTGAGATTCAAATCTCGGAACTGATTGTTGCCAGTCCAGAAACTGGCAGGCGTAGAGCTTACAGACCTGAGATCATTGATATCCACACCAACGTGATTGTCGTTGATGTCCTGAAATTCCAAGTTCTTTAAAGTGGAGAACTCCACGGCAAATAGATGATTAGAGGCTTTTCCCATACTTGATATGTTGCTAATCAGGCCAAGGTACTGATTGGCTAAAAATCCTTCTGGAGACTTGTGGGGCGTCATTAAAAACGCCAGACCGAAACCGCTGTGTGAAGCTGAAGGAACAATGCTAAACACAAAACTTGTGCTGAAAGACGAGATAGAATTCCCAGAACCACGATCTTTCATACGTATGGGATGTCTATAAAAAGCACGGCCGATACTGTATTGGAATAGACCATTAAGGGAGATGGCATTGGACTTCACTGAGGCATTCGCAAACAATTCGAGGGACGACGCATTGAATTGGTCGAAGATAAAGCTTGTATGTGCATCTACAATGACGGAGCGAGGGAAGAGGAAAAGCATAAGGATCGCACATACCCGTACCATTGAGTGATCCAGCTCGATATCTATTTTCTCTCCCAACTTAAAGCACAATGACAACCAGGCATCAATATACAAGAGAAAAAACAAAGGTAGATCAGAAATATGTTGAAATAATTATGGCCATAGAAATCAAATTGAAATATAAGTACATACAAGGCAAGGAATTTTTTTTTTGCGAATCAAGATAGCAAAATTGTACAGATTTACCTTTATTCTGTCTTGTAAAATTTCTATCGCTTTGCCTGTTTCACCTGCTCAACACGCCATTCTTATAATATATAAAGGCTCTTCGTTTGTAAGAAAATCTGAACCTTTCCGGTTGCTTTGTTGGAGAGAAAGAGTCCTATATAATTGTAGTTTTCTGTGATGCTCTCTGCTCTCATGGTATATTTGGAGTTTAATTATCTCTCGTTCGTCATCCACGTTTTCTGGACCCTATTATCAGTCAAACATTTTAATAAATTTCAACCACACGTTATTGAAAGTAGAACCATCTTTACGTAAAGGTAGAGTCATTATTAAACAAGTCGTTGAAAAACATCTTAACTATTCACTTCAAATTTGATGATCTATAAATATGTCCTCCATCCTACTGGATCATCTATAAATCTATCTCCATATTCATTATACTATCAATAGATCATCAACACAAACTTGATAAGACATACTATGAAAATTTTCTTTTCTTATAGGCTGGCATTATAGGCTACCATTTTTGGATATGCTATGCCATTTTTCGTTGTATGGTGGCATTTATGTATTGAAAGCAACATTTTTGTTTTCTATTTACATTTTATGATTATTTTTATTCTATTGTATGGTTTATGTTTAATTTATAGTGTTCTTATGTATTTTTATTCTTTTTATTTTAAATATAGTATTTTCGCATCTATTTTTATATTTGATCTATATTGTTTTTATTCGATCTATAATATTTTTGCACATATTATATTACTTTTAATTATATTTTGAAATTTCTAACAATGTATTGGCATGTATAGTTGTGTCTTAGTAATTTTTTCAATAATTTTTAATTCTGATTGCATTTATCTTAGATCTGTAAATTATATTATGATTTTATACACAACATACTTATTCTCTTTTTAATAGTTATCATATATCTAGGACTAGATTTTTATACCTACTTAAATTTGTTATGTCAAATCATTTAGTTGAAAACTTGATTTGAAATAATCTTTAAAAATTAATCATAATCAAGAAATCAGTTATAGTTTTTATTCTTATCTTTATGCATTCTTATAGTGTGTGTGATCCAATCTTGTACGTTGTTTCCTCAAGATGCAATGTTCTTTAGACAATTAAAATTAGTTGGACATTTTTTCTTTCTATTTTTAGGGGTTGAACATTTCAATTTCAACATCAAGTGTTTAAAAAATTCATGTTGTAGTAAGTTGTATAGAAAATCTAGAGGAACCATTATTTTTGTCCAAGAACTTATCTGTATTAAACACACTATGAAGTTTGCTAGTTTTATACCATCAATACATAATCCTTAGAAAATACCCTTTTCTTATATAGTTCAGTTGCACATACCACAAGGTGTATTAAGAAATCCCTTACATAAGCATGTACAATTCTCAATTAAAAAAATTTCAATTGAGGATAACTTTAATAAAACCCTTCCCAAGAAAAAGTATAAAATATTGGTGAATCCTTCACTTTTGGGAAAGAAATTTTTTTTCTTTAAGAAAAAATATATTAATACTATTGGTGATTTTTCTTAGTATCTAAAGTTTTGTAGAAAACCTTGAAAAATAAAAGGAAATACATTAATTACCAAATTGATCCATTTTTATTAATTAAGTATCATAGAATCACAAAGCTCATTTTTGCTCATTCGAGCATCCACATTACAAACTTATTACAAATACCAGCTCCTTTCGAGCAAACTTATTACAAATACTAGCTCCTTTTGAGCACCAAACTAGAAACAACAATTGGAAGACCAAGGGTCACAACTTAGACATCCACTTTACACAATGTGACAAATACAAGCAATGGAAGACCAAGAGTCACAACTTAGAATTCCACAAAGGTGTCCCTCATGGGAGTTGAACTTGGGTCTCCACATTGAGAACTCAATGCTTTAACCAACTAAGCTCAACCCCTTGGAAAAATCAATCCATTTTAAAAAGCAATAAAAAATATTATGGAAAAGTAGGGGCCTAAGGGTGGAAATCATTGATATGCTTAGGGACAAACTTTGTAGTATTTAATTGGTAGAATTGGTTTAAAATTAACCTAATAGCCCTCACTATAATTTAGAAGGTTGAATGTACCCATTTTTTGTAATGCTCGTGGGGCATGAAATTCTTTTTAGATGATTGATTTCCATTTAAATCAATGATCCAAAATATATTTCAAGTCACATGGGAATTGCAAATCATAGGTATATTTTACTACACAAAATACAAAGGGGGACATTAGATTATTTTATAAATCAATCATTGTAAGTAAAGATTAGTGATATGGACCTAAAGTAACTAGCAATTATAATATGTTGTTGAAAAATTAATTTATAATATTTCTATAATAAATTATAAAATTTAGGCAAAGCTGATCCAATCAAGTATCAAATATTGTGAAATTTTTCTTAGTTAAATTATTTAATAAAATAAATTCTCTAGTGATTTAAGTAAGAAACAATAATGTTTTTGTAAAATGAAGCAACTTGGGTAACATTAGAGGTTGACCAGATCCTCCCTAGCATGTGTTTCTCATGGACTATGTGTCGAACCCATGTGGATATTTCATGCGTAGTGTTTTGGTATCAGACCCACATAGGCCTTTCAGTCCTATGCGCTTGGGGTCCCAATTGAGCTTTCATGCTTGTGGGTCTAGACTATTGTATTCTATTACTACTTATCAAGTTGCCATTGGTTTTATGTTCAAAGTTATTCTATACACTCTAGTCGGTTATCTCTACCGAGATATTCAGTCGGTATGAACAGTCCAGTCGATTATTGAAGAAAGTAGTCTCAGAACGTAGTATACACCGAGTATCATTCTATGTCTATCGAGCAGTAAAGATGACACACTGAGTTGTTAGACACCGAGTGAAACATGTTACCAGATTCATTGAACCTGGACATACATATGAAAACGTGTTACAAGATCGAGGAACATCTAACCATTATCACATTGGAAATTGCACTTAAAGATTGTGTATGATTTTGAGGTCATCTAACCAATGAATAATTTGCATGGTTATTCATTCGATAAAACATGTTTGTAAGATCGAAGCAATGAATGGATCACCGTCATAAGAGATCTATTTATACAACATGAGTTAAAGATTAAAAAAAGGTGTGTGCATGAGTGTAAGAAGATTGTTATAGAGACACAGAGGTCACCGAGAAGGTTTTCAGAGAACAGTCAAAGAACAGAGTAAACAGAAGGGTTTACCGAGTTACTATATGGGTTACTGAGGTATGCTATAAGCAAAGTAATCATATTCTGAGCACATAGAATCTGCTATAACATTCCAGATGTAAAGTTGTAGATATTTGTAATGATTTTATTGTAATATTTTGAAGTTGTAAGAGAAAGCTTTAATAGGGTAAAAGACTCTAATCAAGTCTATAAATTGTAAAGCCTCTAACCAGGTGCATCATTTAGATTAAGTGTTGTAAAATCCTTTAGCGAGGTAGATCTAACAGATCTTGATACTCCTAACAGGGTAAGCTATCAGAAATAGCTAAACATGTAGCTCTAACCGAGCACTCTTTATTATTGCAGTAGTGAAGTTGTGGTTGCCATCCCCACCGCAGTTTTTCTCTCTAACCAAGAGTTTCTGTGTAACCAAAATATATGTGTTATGGAGTGAATCATGTATGATTGTTATCTATTTGTTTTAGCTTTATATTATGTTACTGCACTATTCGGTTCACACATAACAGTAAAGTTATTATTGAAGAAAGGTTTTGGAGTACTGATTCACCCCTCCATTAGCTTTCCATATTGGGCCTAACATATTCAGTGATGAGGTCCCCTAGTTTGTGGCCTCACATAGTGATTGGACTAGGATAATAATCCATGTAGCTGATTAGAAAAAAAAATAGAATTTGACCAATTAATCAAATTTTTATTTCAAAATTTTGACTATTAGCCAAATGACAAATATTCACAACTAAAAAAATTGGTTACTTTTAGTCATAGTCACATAGTGGGCCAAGAAAACAACATTACTTATGATCACATATGTGTACCTATTAGTTATATTTTTGGAACACAATAGAATACATCCCACATGACTAATATAGGGATTTTCCATGTAATCTTATCTTCCTCCTTTATAGAATCAAATTAAAATAAAATTTACAAAACATGTTGCTACATAAATTTTCATGCTATTAGACTAGGTGGTGCAGGAGCACCTCATGACTAAGATAATAAGAGTAATAAAGGCTAAAGGACACACATGATAATGTGACCTTTCAATCTATGCAATAGGGTAGTCTTGTTTGTTTGTAATAAACCCCACCTTGTTACCCAATGACATGGATTTGGCAAATTGATAAGCCACCATGGGCATATGGGCCTAGGCATATTTGCTTGAGTATTTTTCTAGGTGTTTATGTGAAAGATGTATTAAAAAGGTTTAGGACATGTTGAAGCACCTCTAGGTAGTCGGATTTAACATGTGTCAAAACTTGCTCAAACTTGACAACTTTATTGACAACTTTTAATGACAACTTTTGGTTGCAAATAGCAACTTCCTTCCAATGGTCACCTCGGTTAAAAAGGCAGTTGATAACCATTGAAGAAGGTATAAAATAACATCCCCAATCACCATTAGGAGGAGAGAATGAGGGAAGAATGACTTTGTAAACTTTTGGCATCATTGAATTAATATATTTCAGAGAATTTCCCGCAATCTCATTATTCTACACGGTGTACCATATTGTACGATCATTTTTTAATTAGGAAACTAGTGGGATGTGTTAGAGTTTCCAATCACCTTTTAGATGCATCAAGTTTGAGGTCCTAATTCGCCAAGACAAGGAATAAATCGACAAATTTGTGGAAGTGTTCTAGATTTGACAATTTTGTCTAGGGTTTTGCAAAGAAATGGCTTTACCTTGCTGATCCTCCATTGGTGGTTCATAGTTGTGGACGGGATGCAAGTATGGCCAATGTATTTTAGGATTTTAAAGACCTTTTGTAGGTTAGGACCAGTTGGAGGTGAGGTTTTTATGCATTAAGGTGGGCAACTCCATGTGGCCACCGACAAGTGTAAGCAAACAGGTCTCACATCAAGGGTTAAAGGTCTGATCATGGCCTACGACTTAGGAATTGGTGTATTTTTTGTTAGGGTTCCCACAGATACTGAGAGGGTGGGGTGAATCAGTATCTGACCGGTAATGAAATTTTCTTGAGACAAAACATGCAGAACATAAAGTAATAGTGTACCGGTATGCAAGAATTAATGTAATAAACAGAATAAAAAACATTCACATAAAAGAACACCATAACACAAGATGTTTAACGAGGAAACCCGGTGTGGGAAAAACCTCGGTGGGATTTGTGACCCACAATATTCACTTAATGGCCAATAAGAGAATATTACTTACAATAGAGGCCTGCACATGCAGGAAGGCCAACTGCCTAGAGCACACTACTCAGTAAGAAGTCACACTGACTTACAATGAGGATCAAGCTAATCCAATATTCTGTACTGCTTTACAATAGCATCTTCAATGCCAGATTCAGTACTGGTTCTTGCTCTGTTCTTTACATATACCCTTGACCTATAATTCGCACATTAGGTCTGCCTAATAATTTTCTTTATGCTCACTTCCTTATCTACAAATGTCTATAATGATCTCCTTTATATACAAGAATGATTTTACAATTTGCCAAGTCGGCTTACAATAATAAACAAAATATTACATATCAAAAATCCTGTCGGCCTCTGTACCGGTATACATCTTTTCTTCTGTGCCGGTGTCGGTGCTGGTGTAGAGTGGTCTTGTTGATGCCGGTGAACTTTCTTGCTTGAATAATGCTTTGCCGGTAGAATGTCTTGCCGGTGCCATAGGATTGCAAGGTTGCCATCAATGACAAAACCTTCAATCACACACAATGTCTCATTGGAGTGTCCATATGCCAACAATCTCCCCCTTTGGCATTGATGGCAACACTCATGAGAAATTTCAAAAAGATGTCCAAAAATGTGTAGACCAAAAAAATTTACCAAAAAACAATGAGGGACTCCCCCTAAGCATATGATCCCTGTGTTTTGAATTTTCTCATCCTACTACTCCCCCTTTGGCATCAATGACAAAGGTTAGTAGAGTTTGTAGTTATACCAGTCCATAACCTCAACCTTGTAGTTGGGTAGTTATTATCTAAAAAAGATCGCCCAAAATTAAGTTTATACTATCCATAAACTTTTTGCTATCTTTTATAGTAGTTTCAGTTCTCTTCACAGTGCCGGTGAGATGCTGCAATTGCTCTGTCGGTGTTTTACTTCCCGGTGTTAATGCCTCTGAGATTTCCTTCTGTAGAGATGCTAGATAATCCAATCTTGCACTCAGTTTGGATCTCAAGTATTTTGCCTTATTTATTATTGTCTCTTTCTCTTTCTCCTGTTTAAGTAATTCTATCTCAAAATTTGCTAACTTATCTTCAAAAATAGATAATGAATCCATTGAGTTGACAAAATTGTCTGCAAGCTTGTTTATCTCTTCGTGTGTCTTGCTTATCTTCTTGTCTACATCTATAGTCAGGAAGTTTGTTTTGCATGTGTCTTTGTACAGGTTTTTGTACTCTTTTAACAAACTACACAGTTCTGGTAGAAGTGTGTCAAAATCTCTGTTACACTTCTTAATTCCTTCCTCAAAGAATTTTTGTTTCTCCTTTTCTACAATGTCCTTTACAGATTCTACCTTTATTTGCTCAATATTTCTAGAAATGTATTTACATAGTGTATCTAACTGTCCTAAAGAATCTTTATTATCTATATTACAATTAGGAGCTATTGTTTTCAAAAATGGGATTGAATCATCTATTGCTTTGTAAGCTTGTGAGCTATAGTCAGTTATTTTCTTGATGGATTCAAGTAATACCTCAGTCACATTTGTTGACTTTGATGGTGACCCAACAAACTAAGTACCGATGGAAGTGACCATACTTGTATTGACCTCTGGCAGGTCAGTTTGTGTCTGCATTTCCTTTAGCATTGGTTTTCCTACTTCATTTCTTACCGGTGGCATCTGTTCTGGAGCCTTTTGCTCTGTCGGTTTCTCTATTTGTGCTTTAGATTCCATCTTTTTCCCTATATCTCCTGCCAGTTGCTTTGTATTTCCTATTACCGGAGGCTCTTTGGCTATATTTGATTTTTCACTTGGGTCTTTATCAACTGTTATGTTGATCTTTTGGGTATCAACATTGACAGTGAATAAGACTTCAGGATTTGTATTCCCATCCTCTGTATCCATGCTTTCAGTTGCCGGTTGGTTTTTAGGGAATGTAATTTTTACAGGTGGAGGTAGATTATCTTTAATCTTTATGCTTGGAGGTCCACCAACTTTCCCTTTCCCTTTGTCCTTCTGATATACCTTAATAGGCTTGGGATTCCTATATTCTTCTTGTTTTTCTTTTTCAACCAAAAATATGTCCCAACCATCTTCTGTTTCCTCTAAAACCTCTATAACTCTACCTGCCATCAGTGAAATTTGCCGGTGTGTAGTGGAAAAAACTGTTCGGTTAGCCTGAGCTATCAGATCATCAATTTCTTTTGGGGAGTTTACTGGATATACAGCAAGTAGTTTTTCTATTTTTATTTTCTTGTCCAGTTCAATTACTCCTTGCCTTCTGGCCTCAAGTCTTTTGTATAAGTCATCAAGAATTTCATTTAAGACTTGCATCAAAAACTTTTTAAACATGTCCATGTGTAATATTACACTCTCCTCAACTTGCCCTTTTTCATCAGCCGATAGGGTGTCATAAATTTTCCCTATGTTCTTCAGTTTTCCTTCCTCTGTGATCTCATTTAACAAAATTTCTAGAGGTGCCAAGTTAGTTGTTGCCTTTTTCTTTTTCTTAGGGGTCGGCTTCTTTTTAGGTGTGACCTTTCTAACCAGAGATCTCACAGCTTGTTGCTTCTGCCTTGTCCTTCTAGGTGAAGGAGTGGTTGCCGGTGAGGAATCTCTTTTCCTAACAACTCTTTTAAAAGTTGCTGGCATATCTCCTTCTGAGGAAGTACCTACTAGTGATAGATGAGCTTTAGGTTGTGGGGCTGCCAACTCATCTTCAGTTATGCCGGTTTTCTTTAATATATATTCCTTTATGGCTTTTGCTTGTTTGGATCCTTTTCTCACAAATGCTTCTACCTTCTTCACTCTTTTCTTTGATTGAATTTGGCTTTCTATGGTTTCAGCACTACCAAATATTTCTTCTTTGGGTTCATTGGGGGCTTCCAGAAGTGCTTTGGCATAAGTTTCAACTATGTGGTCATCTATTTCATAGCCCATTTCTACTACCCAGATTGTCCTGGGGATGACTGCTTCCGTCCATATTTCATCCTTTTTGATAACAAAGCATATATCATCTTTGTATTTGTCTACAATCTTCTATGATAACCTTGTCCTTTTCTTCATTTTTGTCTTTAGTGTTTGGAAAAAGTCATGAATGATGTTTTCCTTATTCTCACCCATGGTATTGAAGAGTTCTGTCAGTTGCTTTCCTACCGGTATGTCATATCTGAAATCTTTATATCCTATACCGAGAACTTGTTTTGTTATATGAAGCATTAGACACACTAACAAATTTCCAAATCTAAAGGTTCCTTTCTTATCCTTCTTTATCTTCCCAAGGTTGTCTATCAGTTCATCCTTTAGCCATTCACAGATGTCAATTTTTGCATTGTCGGTTATTATGTCATAAGCACTCTTGATGCATAAACTTGAAACTGAGTTGAGTCTATTGGCATAAGTGGCTTTGTAACCTAATATCATGCTTATGAATCTCACATTTGTATCCTTTACATCATTAACCCTTAAAGATCTTTTATCAGATGTTGCACCTGTTAGGTCGATGACTAAATCATTTGAAACTTTCTTGTTTTTATCTGGTCTTTTACCGGTGGCCGGTAACCTTGTGACAACCTTTACCACTTGCTTGGTGATCTTATGAATTGTATCTAACCAGAAAAATTCTCCATGAACTCTACTTAATACTATCCTAATCACATCCTTAGGAAATTCAAGAATACTAAGGATTTTTGTGAATCCTAGGGTTTCAATGATTTTGTGTTCAGCTTTGATATTGCTGGTATCATCACATATCTCAGTTTTGTACATGGTTTTGATTTCCTCATCTCCTAGCTCTTCAATATTGCAATGAATATACATTCTAGGGTCTTCAGCATATACAACACCTTTAGAGATTTGGGAGAATGCACCTAAGGTATCATCTTTCTTTTCTATTTTGGGGACCAACTGAAATATGGGCCTAGGTCTTTTAATTACTTCCACAATAGTAGGGTTCGCTATGTATTCAATTGCAGAGGAGGATGCCATGATAAAATACCTTTTCTCTGTCTTGGATGAATGATTTCTTGGAGTGTGCTTGCTTCTTGCTCAAAATACCTTAGCTCGGAAATCTTCACGCTCTCTGAAAGTTTGAAATCATGGTGAAATGAAATAAAGCCAAAACCTTATTTTATAAAGTTTTTTTCGCTACCTACCACATTAATTGCTTGCCGGTAATGTATTAGCTTAACTTTATTTACCGGTAATGAGTGATTTTCAACTTCTTTTCTCTAACCGAGGGAATAATAGCACATGTGTCATTAGATTGCCAAACCCTCAAGATAATTTTCTTCAATTAGATGAAGAACTTCCTGCCGGTGGAGCATCACATTGTCCCGCTGGTGGAGCATTTGTTGGTTCTACCGGTGGAGGAGTATTCCCAATATTTAGATCAGCTTTTCTAATCCATTGCTTTGAGAATTCTTGCTTAACCTCTTCAACCTTTTCTTTACCTTTCAAGCTAGTACTTTTGTTGTCTACTGGTGTACCTTAACTTCTACAAAATTTTGCAATATGACCAATCTTGTTACATGCATAACAAGTTACATTATTTTTCTGAATAGCTTTCCCATAACCTATGCCAGTTTGTGTTCTGCATTGATTTGATAAATGTCCAAATCTTCCACAAACATAACATCTTACATTCATTCTACAGTTTTCAGAGTTATGAGCAACTTTGTTGCATTTGGAGCATTGACCGGTGGGAGGATTGATATTCTGATAATTCCTAGATCTACATTTGTTTGCCCTATGACCATATTTATTACAGTTAAAGCATTTTCCATTGAATTTATAAGTATTAGGAGGTCTTACTGGTTTGTTGTGATCCTGAGTATTTGCAGTACTAGAGCTTTCTCCAACTTCAAATCCAATTCCAGAAGTGTCACCTTTGGGTCTTTGATTTTTCAATAAGGTACCAAGTTCTTCTGAGCTTTTGTTGAATTTTTCTTTGTGTTGATTTGCAGTTTCCAATTCTCTTTCCAAGATTTCTTTTTGTCTCATTAGTTCATTTGAGTCATTCTGAGTATGCATCAGATTTGTCTTTAACATGTCATTTTCATAGCTAAGTCTTGTTTTCTCATTTGTTGCATCACTTAGTCTTTTGGTCAATTCTTCTTCATTCTTCTTTCTGTCCTCAATCTCTTTGCAAAATCTCATAGTCATATCCTGCATTTCATTTTTTGTGTCATGATCTCTTGTTTCAACTTGCTTATCATATCATTAAGTGATTCCTTTTCATCATTCTCATTCTGCAATTTTTCACAAAGTTCTCTTCTCTTATTTCTTGTAACAGTAAGATTTTCTTGAAGTGCCTAAATAATATCCTGAGCTGCTTTTAAATCATCTTCTAATTTAATATTTTTCAACTTCTCTGCATCATAGTCGGTAAGAGCTCCTTCAAGTTGCTTCATCAGATTTTCCATTTTTATCGATGTCAAGATCTTCCTCAAGCTGTTAGGCTTCTGAAAATAGAGGACCAAGCTTTGATACCAATTGTTAGGGTTCCCATAGATACTGAGAGGGGGGGGTGAATCAGTATCTGACCGGTAATGAAATTTTCTTGAGACAAAACATGTAGAACATAAAGTAACAGTGTACCGGTATGCAAGAATTAATGTAATAAACAGAATCAAAAACATTCACATAAAAGAACACCATAACACAAGATGTTTAATGAGGAAACCCGGTGTGAAAAAAACCTCGGTGGGATTTGTGACCCATAATATTCACTTACTGGCCAATAAGAGAATATTACTTACAATAGGGGCCTGCACATGCAAGAAGGCCAACTGCCTATAGCACACTGCTCAGTAAAAAGTCACACTGACTTACAATGAGGATTAAGCTAATCCAATATTCTGTACTGCTTTACAATAGCATCTTCAATGCCAGATTCAGTACCGGTTCTTGCTCTGTTCTTTACATATACCCTTGACCTATAATTCGCACATTAGGTCTACCTAATAATTTTCTTTATGCTCGCTTCCTTATCTACAAATGTCTATAATGATCTCCTTTATATACAAGAGTCATTTTACAATTTGCCAAGTTGGCTTAAAATAATAAACAAAATATTACATATCAAAAATCTTGTCGGCCTCTGTGCCGGTATACATCTTTTCTTCTGTGTTGGTGCTGGTGCCGGTGTAGAGTGGTCTTGTTGATGTCGGTGCACTGTCTTGCTTGAATAATGCTTTGCCGGTAGAATGTCTTGCCGGTTCCATAGGATTGCAAGGTTGCCATCAATGACAAAACCTTCAATCACACACAATGTCTCATTGGAGTGTCCATATGCCAACATTTTCAATGGCTTAAGAGTATTCCTTGAGTTGTTTTGATGAGTTAAGGTATGTGTCTACACACTCCTTTGTAAAATAGGCCTAACTGGGCTATACCGGTCTCCTAACCAAACTAGAGTTTGGATTCTTGTGTTCCCTACCGGTAAGAACTCTTAGGATATTTTTTGTAACTCCCCAAAAGGGTATCCAAATCTAGGATTTATTGTCTGGTCTTTTGGAGAAATAAAGTGTTAAGTGTGGTAAACCGGTCTGGCATGGCTACTAGGTTTTGTAGGCCTTGTTGGAGCAGTTACCCAAACTGGTAGAGGGAACCTAAATTCAATAATTGAAGGGGGTCTCCCTGATCTAGGGGACTTCAAATAAAACCTTAAATAGCCATTGTTGCATTGGAGAAGGGACCAAACCATTGTTGACCATAGAGACCTTGTACCGGTCAATGAAAGAGATCTTGTACCAGTAGTCTTTTGTTTAGAAGAAAGGGATGTGGGACTTGTCAAATGGATATTCCTTAACCCCTGAGAGTGTTGTGTGATTTCTAGGGTCCTTGGTGTGTTATTGGATTAGGGGAACCTATCCTATACCGGTACTAGGACCTCTGCATTAGTTTTAGTATCAAAGCATAGGAGGAATCCTTTTGGGAAGAATAATAGTAGATGTCAGTAGAAGAATCAGAGGGTGAGGCTAGAAGAATGCCTTGAAAGATGATAAATGTGGAACTGGCTAGGATGGTGCAAGAGAACATAGAAGAAAATGATTGGCTTAGAAGATTGATTGATAACTTGGAAGGCAGGTTGCAGAGAGGACTTGATGGCCTAGAGGAAGTGGGAGAAGAGGAGAAACCAAAAGGGCAGGAAGAAGAGGAAGTTCCTGCAGAGCATAGGTACCTGGTCAATGCCTTGAAGTCTATGGAGAGGAGAACCATGGACCAGAAATCAAACCTTCCTATTTTTCAGTGGGGAGATGGATTTCGATGGAGTGATGGACTGGATAGAGTCCTTAAACAACTTATTTGAATGTGAAGACATTGCTGACAACCAAAAGATGAAAATTGCCAAGTCAAAAATACAGGGAGCAGCCCTAACATGGTGGAATTTTGTGCAAGGAGAAAGAGTGAAAGAGGGAAGAGGAATGATCACCTCTTGGAAGAAGATGATTAGAGAGATCAAGGGAGTATATGTACCAGAGGACTATGAAGTCCAATTACACAAGAGAAGGAATAATCTCAGACAAAAAGAGATGGATGTGTGTACCTATACTAAGGAATTTTAGAAATTGAGTATAAAGTCTAAGAAGGTTGAAGATGAAAGTGAAAGAGTGGCAAGGTATCTAAATGGCCTAAGGTGGAACATACAAGAAGAGTTGAACCTCTTGTGCCCTGAAACTTTTCATAGATGCTATCAATTAGCATTAAAGGTAGAGGAGAAGCTCAAAAGAAGACAAGAGTAGAGAGTAGAGGAAGGGGTAAGCACCCAAGAGGAAGGACCAACTTTAGAGGAAGAGGATCAAATTTTGAATTCCAAGGAGAGAGTAGTTTAGACTCCACAAGATATGACACCAACAAAAAAGGCAACTTCAGAGGTAGAAGGCCAAATTTTAGAGGAAGATCATCAAAAAGAGGAGTAGGACCATTAAAATGTTTTAACTACAACTGAGAGGGACACATTGCCAGTAGATGCCTGGAGAAGACGGGGTCTAGTTCCCAAGGAGAATGGAGAGCCAATCTAACCCAATAATCAAATTACCAAGGCAGTAGTAAACCTGATTCATATGGTTATCCAGAGACCGGAGAGGCACTAATGTTGAGAAGAACCCTCTTGAAGATACCAACACCTATGGAGCCACCTCAGAGGAAGTCTATCTTCCACACCACTTACCAATCAGGAGGAAAGGTATGTAAAGTTCTGGTTGACTCCTACTAAGAATTTTTTCTCAATAGAAATGGTAGGAAGTTGAAATTGAGGAGGATACCCCATCCATACCCCTATAAGGTGTCTTGGCTCACAAAAGGGCAACAAACTCTTGTAGAAGAGTAGTCATGGGTAGAATTCTAGATAGGATCTTATAAAGATAAGATTTTGTTTGATGTTGTTAACATGAATGCTTGTCACCTCTTGTCTGGAAGACCATGGCAGTATGACCTCAAAGCACACCATGATGGCTTTAGGAATATCTATTCCATCACAAAGAATGACAAGGTCATAGAGCTACTGCCCCTGCTAAAAACAATGAAGAGCAGAAAGAAACTAAGTCCAAAGTGATGATGATGGAGGGAAAACCATTCCTCAAGGAGATAAAGATGGAAGAAGGAATATGCTTTGCATTTCTTCCAATACCAACCTCAAAGGGGAAGCCTGGTACACATGATAGGGCAGAAGGAAAGGAAAAGGATCTTAGTCCGGAAGTGAACCAGATCATTGGCAGATACCAAGGAATAGTTGCAGATGGCATGCCAAGGAGTTTGTCGCCAATGAGAGAGATCTGTCACTATATTGACTTGATCCCAGGGACTACATTGCCTAACAAGGCTGCATACAAACTCACACCACAACAAAATGAGGAGATGGCAAGGCAGATTCAAGAGTTGCTAGACTCTGATCTAATTAAAAAGAGTCTTAGCCCATGTGCAGTACTAACAATTCTGGCACCCAAAAAGGATGGAACATGGAGATTTTGTACTAATTCAAGATCTCTCAACAAGATCACCATAAGGTATAGATTTCCAATGCCTAGGATAGAGGATTTTCTTGAGTGTTTGGGGGGTGAAAAATATTTTTCTAAATTTGATTTAAAGAGTGGATACCACCAAATTAGAATTAGGTCTGGTGATGAGTGGAAAATAACCTTCAAATGAAGGGTTGTATGAATGGAAGGTTATTCCATTTGGTTTGTCTAATGCCCCGAGTACATCCATGAGACTCATGAATAAAGTTTTGAAAGAATTCACAGGGAAGTTTGTAATAGTGTATTTGGATGACATCCTAGTATTTAGCAGGACAAAGGAAGAACACTTGAGGCATCTAGACATGGTTTTGAAAAGGTTGAGTGAAGAGGAATTGATGATCAATATGGAGAAGTGTTTGTTCATGCAAGAAGAGCTCATCTACCTAGGATTTGTGATCTCCAAAGGTCACTTGAAGATAGATCAGGATAAGGTAAATGCAATTATTTCTTGGCCTAGTCCTAACACTATTGGTGAAGTTAGAAGTTTCCATGGATTAGCCACATTTAATAGAAAGTTCATAAGAGGTTTCAATCAAATATGTGCTCCAATGTTGTAAACCATAAAAGGTGGTCAAAAGTGTAGGTTTTCTTGGACAAAGGAGGCGGATGAGGCATTTGGAACTCTCAAGAAAAAGGTAGCTCAATAATCAGTACTTGCTTTACCTGATTTTAACAAAGTGTTTTAGATTGAATGTGATGCTAGTCATGTGGCCATAGGAGCAGTCATAAGCCAAGAGGGCAGACCTATAGCATTCTTTAGTGAAAAACTCAATGAGGCAAAGAAAAAATATTCTTCTTATGACCTAGAAATGTATGCACTAGTTCAGGCATTGAAAAATGGAGACACTATTTGGTACCTAAGGAATTTGTGTTATACACTAACAACCAAGCCTTAAGTTTCATTAATAGCCAAGAAAAGTTAAGTCATAGGCATATGAAGTGGGTAGAATCCCTACAAGCCTATACCTTTTCCTAAAACACAAGAAGGGAGTAGCCAAAAATGTGGCCAATGCATTGAGTAGGAGAGTGCTATCCATATCTGAAATTCATTTAGAAAGCATTGGGATTGATGCAATGAAAGATATGTATGCTGTAGATAAGGACTTTAAGGAGATTTACAAGGCATGTACTAAATTTGGTGAAATGTATCATGTGTTTTTTCTGATTTTATAATCGAAGATGGACTCTTTTCAAAGGTGGGCAATTGTGCATACCAAAATGTTCAATGAGGACTAACATCATCAAGGAAAAGCATAGTGGAGCTATGGCAGGTCATTTTGGTTTGGACAAGACACTTGAATTGGTAAGAAGGCACTACTTTTGGCCCAAATTGCAGGTTGATGTAAGAAAGTTTGTAGATACATGCACCATTTGCCAAAAGGCAAAAGGAAGAAGTACCAATGCTGGTTTCTATCAACCCTTACCCATTCCCTCAAGACCTTGAGAGAGTGTGTCAATGGACTTTGTAACGGGTTTACCTAGGACCCAAAAGGAGTTTGATAGTGTATTTGTGATAGTGGATAGGTTTAGTAAAATGGCACATTTATTGCCATGTAAGTCTACTAGTGATGCATATTATATAACAGATTTGTTTTTCAGAGAAGTAGCAAGGATTCATGGACTTCCAGTGAACATAGTCTCTGACCGAGATGTCAAATTTGTTGGGAATTTTTGGAGAACTCTATGGAGGAAACCTGGCACCAATCTATCCTTCTCATTAGCCTATCATCCACAAATAGATGGGCAGACAGAAATAGGAAACCGATCATTAGGGAATTTGTTGAGTTGTCTTACAAGGCAGCATGGTGAAAAGTGGGATTTAATCTTACGTCAAGTTGAGTTTGCCTACAATGACACTATAAATAGAAGCACAGAGAAGTCACCATTTTAGATTGTGTATGGGTTTCATCTAAGAGGGGTATTGGAGTTGAGAAAACTACCCCATATGGATCCCATAAGTGCAGATGGTGAGAGGTTTGTTGAAGACATAAAACAAGTTCATGAGCAGGTCAAAATACAACTTCAAAAGTCATGAGAAAAAAACAAAGAACATGTAGATTAGAAAAGAAGAGAGGTACAATTTCAAGTTGGATATTTAGTTTGGGCAAATTTGAGGAAGGAAAGGTTACCTAAGGGAAAACATACTAAGCTCATGCAAAGGAAAGTAGGACCATGTCAAATATTGAAGAATTTTGGCACCAATGCTTATGAAATTCAATTACCATCAGACCTTGGCATATCTCCTATTTTTAATGTTTATGATCTAACTCCTTTTAAAGGTGACTCTAATGTAGGTAACTCATAGCAGGTCCTAGAAGAAGCAATAGATATAGATTTTCTGAAACATGAGCCACCTAAACTTGAAAAAGTGTTGGACACCAAGATTGTAAAGAAGACTACGAACAATGAGTATAAACAATAATTGGTCAAATGGAAAGGAAAACTAGACTCTGAAGCCATTTGGTTGGATTAAGATCAGATCAAGAAGCATGACACTACATTACATGACCTCATCTCTAGTGGACTTGAGATTCATTCACCCCAGGAGTATGGTGCAGGAGTGCCTCATGACTAAGATAATGAGAGAAGTAAAGGATAAAGGACACACATGAGAATGTGACCTTTCAATATATGTAATAGGGTAGTCTTGTTTGTTTGATGTTTGATTTGTTTGTAATAAACCCCACCTTGTTACCCAATCACATGGATTTGGCAAATTGATAAGCCACCGTGGGCATATGGGCCTAGGGGTATTTGGTTGAGTATATTTATAGGTGTTTATGTGTTAAAGATATCTTGGGAAGGTTTAGAACATGTTGAACCACCTCAAGGTAGTTGGATTTAACATATGTCAAAGGCTGCTCAAACTTGACAACTTTGTTGACAAGTTTTAATGAAAACTTTTGGTTGCAAATAGAAAATTCCTTCCAGCGATCACCTCAGTTAAAAAGGTGGCTGATAACCATTGAGGAAGGTATAAATTTTCATCCCCAATCACCATTAGGAGGAGAGAATGAGGGGAGAATGACTTTGTAAACTTTTGGCATCATTGAAGTAATATATTTCTGAGAATTTCTTGCAATCCCGTTATTCTAAATGGTGTACCATACTGTACGATCATTTTTGAATTAGGAAACTAGTGGGATGTGTTAGAGTGGAAAATAACCTCTTAGATGCATCAAGTCTGAGGTCCTAATTCGCCAAGACAAGGAAGAAATTGGCAAATTTCTGGAAGCGTTTTAGATTTGACAGTTTTGTCTAGGGTTTTGCAAAGAAATGGCCTTACCTTGCTGATCCTTCATTGGTGGTTCATAGTTGTGGAGGGGATGCAAGTATGGAAAAATTATTTTAGGATTTTAAATGCCTTCTATAAGTTAGGACCAGTTGCAGGCGAGGGTTTGATGCATTAAGGTGGACAACTCCATGTGGCCACTAACAAGTGTAAGAAAACATGGCTCACATCAGGGGTTAAAGGTCTGATCATGGCCTAAGACTTAGGAATTGGTGTATTTCCATTGGATCAAGAGTACTCCTTGAATTTTTTTGGTGAGTTAAGGTATGTGTCTACACACTCCTTTGTAAAATAGGCCTAACTGGGCTATATCGATCTCCTAACCAAAGTAGATTTTGGATTCTTGTGTTCCGTATTGGTAAGAACTCTTAGGATATGTTTTGTAACTCCCCAAAAGGGTATCCAAATCCAAGATTTTTTGCTGGTCTTTTGGAGAAATAAAGAGTTTATGTTAGGCCCAATATGGAAAGCTAATGTACTGAGAGGGGAGGGGTGAGTCAGTACTCCAAAACCTTTCTTGAATAATAACCTTACTGTTATGCATAAACAGAATAGTGTAGTAACATAAAATAAAGTTAAAACAAATAGATAACAATCATACATGATTCACTCCATAACACACGTATTTTGGTTACGCAGAAACTCTTGGTTAGAGAGAAAAACTGCGGTGGGGATGGCACCCACAACTTCACTGCTGCAATAATAAAGAATGCTCGGTTAGAGCTACATTTAGTTATTTATGATAGCTTACCCTGTTAGGAGTAACAAGATCTGTTAGATCTACCTTGCTAAAGGATTTTACAACATTAATCTGAATGTTGCACCTGGTTAGAGGCTTTACAATTTATAGACTTGGTTAGAGTCTTTTACCCTGTTAAAGGTTTCTCTTTCAACTTCACAATATTATAATAAAATCATTACAAACATCTACAACTTTACATCTGAAATGTTATAGCAGATTCTATGTGCTCAGAATAAGATTACCTTGCTTATAGCATACCTCGGTAACCCATATAGTAACTCAGTAAACCCTTCTATTTACTATGTTCTTTGACTGTTCTCTGAAAACCTTCTCGGTGACCTCTGTGTCTCTATAACAGTCTTCCTTCATACATATATGCACACACACATCTTATAACTCATGCTGTATAAATAGATCTCTTAAAACGGTGATCTAATTCATTGCTTCGATCTTACAAACAAGATTCCTCGAATGAATAACTAAACAAAATATTTCATTGGATGGATTGACCTCGCAATCATACACAATCTTCTAGTGCAATTTCCAATGTAAAAATGGTTAGATGTGCCTCGATCTTGTAACACGTTTTCATATGCATGTCCAGGTTCAATGTATCTGGTAACACATTTCACTTGGTGAATATCAACTTGGTGTGTTAACTTTACTGCTCGGTAGCCATAAAAAGATACTCGGTAGACAGCTCAGTGAATACTACGTTATGTGATTGCTTTCTTCTATAATTGACTAGACCATGCATACCGACTTCTCTGTTTATACCAACTGCATGATTCGGTAGTGCTAACCGACTAGAATATAAAGTATGACTTTGAATATAAAAACTAATGGCAACTCGATAAGTAGTAACAATCTCCCCTTTTGACATTAGTTGAGATGTTTGACAAAAACTACTTTCAAAGTCATAACTCAAAAATCTATATATTTTGCAAAATGACTATTCTTGACAATATATACAATAGTCAATGAAATAGTATATGCATATATACTCCCCTTATCATTATTCTATACATAACTCGGATTTTGCATGTTCAGTTCTTTTCTGTGCTTGTGTGCTTTGTTTGCTCTACATTCTCTGCTCGGTATACTCCCCTATATACAATACTCAAAATTGTATAACCAAAACTGTATCACTCCCTGCATATAGTATTACTCCCCTTTTGTTTGGTATTACTCCCCCTATATAGTATTACTCCCCTTTTGTCTAGTATTACTCCCCCCTATATAGTATTACTCCCCTTTTTTGACAAACATCAAAAACTTAATTTCCATCTAGGGGCGATAACTGATAAAAAATAGATTTATACTTATTCTGGGCGTCAGTGAGGGTGACTGAGAGTGCATCCTTGACACTTTCCATTAAAGAATGTTGGGCTTGAATATCATCCAATAGTGATATTAAGCCATCAAGAGTGCTTCCCTCTTGTGTAGTAGATAGGCGTGTAGCTCAGTTAATCTTCTCTTGAACTGATGAGAGATGAGGAAGGAATAATGTCTGGAGGGTCATTATATCCATCCTGATCTTATGCTCTTCATTTCTGAGTTCTAACTGTTGAGCCATGAGTTGTTGAAGCTTTGTATAAAATTTTTGAACTGAATTAGGCTCGGTGCTCAACTTAGTTGAGAGATCGGTGATCTCTTTCTCAATTGCATCAGTTTTATTCTTGATATCTTTAATGAATAAGGAAAATGTACAAACTTTCTGAAATAAATAAAGAATATGCTTAAGTTGAGGGGACAACTCAGCAATGAATTTTACAAGCTTTACTTTTCCTATAGCTAGAGCTTTTTGTACCTCTTTGATCATCTTTGTTGTAAGCTCTTTATCTTTTAGCTTGCTCAAGTACTCAAATGCATCAACTCCAGATGTTTCTATTTGAGTAAGGAGTTCATCCAGTTGAATGTGGATGGCTGCATTGGTTGACACTATTGCTGAAGGTAGCATATCTACTAGTAGTGTCTTTAGCTTCTGTAGTACTTTATTCTTCTTTTGAATAGCCAATTGTTTTTCTTGTTCGGCCTTTGCTTTGCATAGTTCACCGAAATCAATAAGTGCTTGCCCTTTTAATTTTGAGATGTCCACATTGGGCAACTCTATTGGTTTAGTTAAATCAACTTTGAAACTATGCTTTCTCACCTTCTTCTCTTTTCCTTTGGTCGGTTGTACTAAGACAAGTGCTTGTGAGGCTTGCTGACCCTCAGTAGGTTGCTCGATAGATGCAACACTTTGGTCAGTTCCTATAGCCATTGTGGTGTCCTTGGGTGTCTCGGTACTAGGGGTCTCAGCTATAACATTTTCAGTGCTTGCCGGTGCTTGAGACGTCTGATCTTTAGTTGTATCTTCTGTTGCTTTAGACTTGTGACCTTCGGTTCCTTGTCCTGTATCCTTAGGGGCTTTGGTAGAGACAAGTGGCTTGACTGGTGGATAAGGCTAAACTTGTTCTAAAACAGATTCACTAGATACAAGTTTTGCATAGGTAGTGCCTTCAATCATTTCCTGCTCTAGTGCTTCTACATCCATGACATCTTCATCAATTTGAATAGTGTCAGCTAGGTCTTGCTTGGTAGCATCAAGACCTTGCTCGATGACGTCAGGATCTTGTTCAGTGACATCAACAATTTCAATTTGAGATTGTTCACCGACATCCTTTATTTTGAAGATTTCCTGCCACTTGGCTTTTGTCTCATTTTCCACATCAATGTATAGCCCATTCATCAATTTTAAGGCTCTCTCTTTGACAAGAAATTTAGAATTATATGTTGTCAAATGCTCCTTGATTTCTGCTACAGACATATCAGGAAATAGATGGACTAGACTTCTTTCTCTTATTTGTCTCTCTGAGTCCATTGCATATTTCCATCTGTTATCAATATGTAAGTATAATTCACTCGGAAGTGACTTTACCAGTTCTAATGGAGCTAGCCGAAACTTTAGAAGTGTGCAGATGAGAACTTCTTCAATTTGTCACTTCTCATCATTATTTGTAGTCTCATACTTGACATATCTAAATCTTGCAAATCCACCATATTCTTTAAGATTGGCACAAAAAATTTCAACACTATGAATATTTACCTTCTTCCTTTTTACAATCTGAAATTTGTCTACATCATCAGATTCTATATCACTAGACTCTTTTCCGACAATGAGTCTCCGAGTAGATTTCTTGTAGGTCTTGGTTACCTTTGGTATGGTAACACTCTTTTGTTTCTTACTCGGTGATGCAGTTGATGCTCTAGTGTTAGGTCTCTTTGTTGGTGGAGTCGGTAGGGCCTTTGAAGTGTCCTGTTTCTTTCTTTTCAAAACTTTACCCTTAGGCAACTCGGTACTTAATGTTATTTCTGCCTCTTGAGCTTCTGATTCCTCTTCGGTAATGGCAGGAGTGCCTTTGATAGGTGTAGAGGAGGATTCTTCTCCGAATTTCTCAGATAAAACCTTTATCATCTTTGTAGCCTTTCTTGTAGCCTTAGTTACTACAATGCTCATTTTTATTTTTTCTTTCACCTCTTCATAAGTTCCATATCTTAGTTCGGTGGCATGCCTTGGTAATGAGAGATAGGCATCAATTTGTTGTTGTGTTATATCATAGTCAATCTCATAACCCATTGGTGGCAAAGATTGAGTCCTTGGTTCAACAGCATTCATATAACAGTAATCGGTGTCTACCTCAAAACATATATCATCCTTATATTTCTCTACCAGCTGTGGTGGAATCCGGTACCTATTGTGCATCTTCTCTTGAAATTTTCTGAAATAGTCATCCATGATATCATTAAAGTTATCTCCCAATTTCTTGATAAAATCATTGATTTGATGGGTGATAGGTCTGTGTAGCTCCCAAACTACTTTACCGACTGAGGGAAAGAACTTCTCAAAGTAGAAAAACATACATACTAGAAGTGAAAAAAACTTCAGTGTGTTTGCCGAGTTGTTCTTCTTCGGCTTCCTTATTGTGTTCAAGTTCTCAAATAAGTTCTTCAGTAGCACTTCACATAAATCTACTTCCATTCCCTTTTTCACTATTTTGTAGGCTAAGTCAACTGCGGCACATGGTACACTGTTTTCCCTTGTAGACTGGAAGAAACAGTAACCAATTACTCTAATTGCAAACTTAAGTTCTGCATTAGTAACATTGCTCAATTTTAGTCCTCGGTAATCACATTCTACTCCAATTAGACTGATTAGCTCCTTCTGTGATATCATTTTCTGTGCTCGTGCATGATCATAGATAGGATACCCGGTGATCACATGAATGATTTCCTTAGTGATTTTGAATGGTTGCTCCTCTAGCCACATAAAATCATCATGGACTTTGCTTGAAACAAACTTAACCCACTGGGGTTTGAACACACGGGGATAGGCTAGGGCTTCAGTTAATCCCTTGATTCTGATATGCTTGTACTTGCTATCCATTTTTCCATCAGTACAAAGCTCATCATATGTGTCACTAATCTCAACATGACCGAGTTCTTCAACATGACTTTTGGTGAAGAATCTAACATCTTCGACTAACAAGACTCGATTCGGGATAAGGGAAAATGCAGTTTTGTCATCCAGTTCAGAGGTGACTTTAGGAGTCAAAGAGTACTTCAGCGAGGGCTTCTCCACATTCTTGACAACTATGGGATCTTGGATCTTGGGTGCCATTGTAGATTTCAGGTAAAAACTTAGCAAACTATCCTTAGGGTTTGACAGTTTACAAACGACTGACGCTTCACACTCGATAGTTGATAGCAATTTGACAAGATCAGAAACTAGCTTAACAGTGTGATGAGATTTGATGTAAATACCTTGAAATTCCCTCTAAATGAAGTTTGATCACCTTGATTTGCTCTGTTCTGCTTTCTTGAAAACATGGTGAATGAAAATGACTACGAAAATACCTTTAAGTACTCAAAATACCTTATCAGGCTCCGTGCGAGTTAGGTCAAAACATTAAATGCACTCGGTTCACCTTTAACTGATTTACTCTTTTTTTTTGTTTTAACTGAGTAACCAAATTTCCTTCATTTACCGACTTGACAGGCTTCCTATATACACCGACTTGACAGGTTTTCTGTAAAGTACTTTTGATAGAATTTCAAACTTACTAATGCATCTTAACTATGCAGATTTTGAATTTTGTACATAATAGAATAGGAACTATTATGTTTTAACCTTTAGACAATGCAGTCCCTTCATACATTTTCTAATTAATTTGGAATAGGTGCACCTAACTCGGTAGGTAAGGTGCTTTCTTCATCTGACATGATTTCCTTCTTTTTCCAAATCATCTTAAATTTTTCTTTTATCTCTTTAGTGTCTCTTCTAGGTTGATCTCTGCAATCTCCAGCTAAATGTCCAACTTTGTGACAATGAAAACATCCCATACCAGGATTTCTCCATGATCTTCGGTTGTTCATTCCAAACCTTATAAAACAGTTGGCACTAATATGTCCATATCTTCCACAACATTCGCACCATATCCTTTTATTGTAATCCCATGGTACTACTGCATATTGTTGGTAAGGATATGTGTGAGTTCGGTAACCTCTAGTGTTTGCTCAGTGTGGACACTGCATGTAGTTCTTTTGCTTAGACAAGCACTTCTTGGTACTATGTCCATATCTATTGCAGTTTCTACAAAACCTTTTGAATTTTTCCTTCTAATAGTTGTTAATAGACTTTGTCCTACATTAATTAGATGTGTGACCATATTTATTGCAATTGTAACAATATCCATTGGACTTAGTGATATTCGGTTGCTTACCTTTTCTGATCTGGCATATGTTGGCAGTATGACCTTGATTTCCATAGTAATAGCAAATAGGCTTCTTCCTTTTGATGTTATTCTTGTTTCCATCTTGCTTTGATGATTCTCCTCTCTCGGTAGTATGAATTCCTTTCTTGGTTGATTATTTTCCTTTGTAACCGAGTGCTGCATCTTTCTTGGGTCTTCTTGTATTCAGTTGCTCATCCAACATCTTTGATGCATCATAAATCTTCTTCAATGTTTCTTTGGATTTCTTCTCCATTTCAAGTTCACCAGTCAACCTTGATACTTCAAGTTTTAATGCTTGATTTTCATCATTCTTTAGAATTGCTTCATGATGTGCATAACCTAGTTGATCTGTCATATTTTGTTGAATCCCAGTTAACCTTATGATTTCATCATTCTTATCAGATACTAAGACTTCAAGTTGTTGTTTCTCTCTTTGTAGATCTCTTGCTTTATCCTCTGCTGTCCTCAATGCATCTAGATTTTCAGTCATCTGTGTACTGAAATGTTCATGTTTTCTTTTCATTGCTTTTAGTTGATCAGCCAATGCTTTGTTCTTTTCTTTCAATACTCCAATCATTTCTTCAGTTTCTTCAGATATACTATTCTCAGATGATGTCTCAATTAGTTCCACTAACTCTTGAGAATCCTACAAGTCATCTGATAATCTTCTTCTTACTTTTAAAGATTTTTGCATTTGCCTTTGCATGTCTGCAATCACTTGATTTGCATGATCTAGCTCTTCTTGCAGATACACAATCCTCCTAGATTGTTTATAGCCTTCCATTGATAAGATATTTCTCTTTAGGTAGTTAAACCCTTTTCCAAGATAGAAGCTCTGATACCAATTGTTAGTCCCAATATGGAAAGCTAATGTACTGAGAGGGGAGAGGTGAATCAGTACTCCAAAACCTTTCTTGAATAATAACCTTACTATTATGCATAAATAGAATAGTGCAGTAACATAAAATAAAGTTAAAACAAATAGATAACAATCATGTGTGATTCACTCCATAACACATGTATTTTGGTTACGCAGAAACTCTTGGTTAGAGAGAAAAACTGTGGTGGGGATGGCACCCACAACTTCACTACTGCAATAATAAAGAATGCTCGGTTAGAGCTACATTTAGCTATTTCTGATAGCTTACCCTGTTAGGAGTAACAAGATCTGTTAGATCTACCTTGCTAAAGGATTTTACAACATTAATTTGAATGCTGCACCTGGTTAGAGGCTTTACAATCTATAGACTTGGTTAGAGTCTTTTACCCTGTTAAAGGTTTCTCTTTCAACTTCACAATATTACAATAAAATCATTACAAACATCTGCAACTTTACATCTGAAATGTTATAGCAGATTCTATGTGCTCAGAATAAGACTACCTTGCTTATAACATACCTCGGTAACCCATATAGTAACTCAGTAAACCCTTTTGTTTACTCTGTTCTTCGACTGTTCTCTGAAAACCTTCTCGGTGACCTCTATGTCTCTGTAACAGTCTTCCTTCATACATATATGCACACACACATCTTATAACTCATGTTGTCTAAATAGATCTCTTAAAACAGTGATCTAATTCATTGCTTTGATCTTACAAACAAGATTCCTCGAATGAATAACTAAACAAAATATTTCATTGGTTGGATTGACCTCGCAATCATACACAATCTTCTAGTGCAATTTCCAATGTAATAATAGTTAGATGTGCCTCGATCTTGTAACACATTTTCATATGCATGTCTAGGTTCAATGTATCTAGTAACACATTTCACTCGATGAATATCAACTCGGTGTGTTAACTTTACTGCTCAGTAGCCATAAAAAGATACTCGGTAGACAGCTCGATGAATACTACGTTCTGTGACTGCTTTCTTCTGTAACCGACTAGACTGTGCATACCGACTTCTCTGTTTATACTGCCTGCATGATTCGGTAGTGCTAACCAACTAGAATATAAAGTATGACTTTGAATATAAAAACTAATGGCAACTCGATAAGTAGTAATAGTTAAGTGTGGGAAACCGGTCTGGTAGGGCTACTAGGTTTTGTAGGCCTTGTCGTAGCAGTTACCCAAACTGGTAGAGGGAACCTAAATTCAATAATTGAAGGGGGTCTCCCTGATCTAAGGGACTTCAAATAAAACCTTAAATAGCCATTGTTGCATTGGAGAAGGGACCAAACCATTGTTGACCATAGAGACCTTGTACCGGTCAATGAAAGAGATCTTGTACCAGTAGTCTTTTGTTTAGAAGAAAGGGATGTGGACCTCTGCATCACTAGGTATGACATTCTAATGAAACAATTCAAATAGCATCAAGGTGTGGGAACATTGTGAATGAGATTGAGTCTCTAGAGAATTTTGACGTACTTTCTAATCTAGATGCACGAGTCTGGATCCAAATCAACACTTGCAAACCCCATTCTAATCCTATTATTCCATCTTGAGGGAGGAAAAGAGAGAGATAATTTATAGAAAGGGAGGTGATTCACCTAGATTAATTATTTTTCCCAGCGTGCTACAATATAAGGAGTCAATAAGGTCACTAGTAGTAGAACTCGTGTAGGTATGTTTTTCATAAATTTTGGAGACACATATGGACATAAGAATTTTGACATGCATTAAGAGGTAGAAAGAAATCCATATATAGTCTATAGAAATAATTTTACATAGAATATACATATAAAAAGGATAGAACAAACATTTAAGCATTGAAACAAGGAATTATGCAAATTATGATAGAAGTGACAAGAGGTGAAAATGTAAGTTTATTAACTTAGATTTAGAAAGAAAGTTACAATGAAAAAGATTCTAAAATATAAAAGGCTCTATAAAGAACTAAAAGGAAGAAGTGTTGGAGTACATTGGAAAATTTTCTCTATAGTTTATCCATAATTGTGATAGGAATTACAAATCAGGGTTCAAACCTTAACCATAGTAGGGTTAACCAAAAAGAAATTTTTTTTATCCATATAGAAAAATGATCTATGATGCATTTTTTTTTCTTCTACCATATAATGAATTGCCATTATATTTTGTTAGTAAGGATAAGAGATCATTGATGCCAAGCCAACTTAGGGATATTTTCTGACATGTTGACAAATGAAAGCTATCCTTGTTGAAAATACCTTAGGACTAAGTAGGAAGGTGAATCTTGTTGCTGTAAATAATTATTCATCATGGGTATTATTACACCTTACTTAAGTTTACAGGATAATTCATTTCATATTAGTTTGGGTATGAGACACTTGGGTGTTTGTGCCACATTGGGATAGTGTGTGTAGGAGAATTTCCACCTTTTATGGTGTTGATCTTGTTACTACTCTATCATATCCACTTATTGTGGAGTGATAATTCCACCTTCGTTGGGTGATCCACCTCATGTGGAATATTTTATTGTTTCTCCTACCTACCCCTACTTATCCCTACCTACCCTTGTTTCTTATTGAGCCACTTGTCATGTTTGTGTGCTCACATATCCATATATATTTGCCTATTTATGAAGGCTCATCTACGTTGTATGTAACAACAACTATTGATTTTGATCATTCATCTATTGATGAGAATACAATTTATTCTTGTCCTATATTTTGTCTCTATTTTGTACTTTTCATTGAGCTCTTGATCTTGGCAAAATATCACATGGTATTAGAGCCATTAGAGAATCATTGATTCATATTTTGAGAGGCATTATTGCGGCATCAAGAGGTAGATCTGAGGAGAAGCATCTTTGGGAGGCATACTAGACCAGATCTGACCTCACCATTGCGTCCGGGTGGCTGTTTCCATGAATTTTGAGTATAAATTCGGCCTATTTTGGTGGAAGTCAAATTTTGCGCTTGGAGGAAAAAAATTTCCCAATTTGGATGGTACGATACGGATTTTGAAATTTGTTTAAAAAAAAAATAAATTATTTTTCTGCAAAACTTTTTTAAATCCACATAAATTTTTTATTTTAAAAAAAAAAGTTATTTGAAAAACAAAATATTATTGTATTGGGGGGTTTATAACCCCCGCCCCCGTACTGTACGCCTGCAGTAGCTCTACAGGGTTTGTGGGACAACACCCTTATTTCTCTCACCGCCTATCCTTCCACTAGTGGTTCTTTCTCTGGCCACCTGCAGTGCATCCCTGGCATTTCTGGGCACCACCACTCCTCCCTCAGGTGGACGTCCTGTTTCTTATTTGTCGCTCTACACGGCCGTTGCCTCCTTTGTAGGCTTTCAACCTCACTACTACCACTGCTGCCGAAGTTCTCCCACCCATGCAGAATCCTCTACTCATGCATTTCATGTATTGGTGGATCTTTGTCTTCATATAGTGGGCTTTTCCAATATCCACGTCTACCTACAACACACTCTTGGATTTGCCTTATCACACCTTATATATCATTGTATCGGCTTGTTTGGTAGTGCTCTCCACATTTGGCCCAACTCCACATTTGATGGTAGTAAATTTATTTGTTTTTAGTCTACATTTGAAGGCCTATGTACCTTTTTTTGTGGAGCCTTTGATGTGGAGTGAGGAGGCCCCACATGGGTCCCTCCACATATATTTTTTAAAAAGTTTTTATTTAAAAAAACTTTTTAAACAAACTTTTTAAAAGAGGGAGATATATTTTCTGGCATCAGATATATGGTAAAATCAGGGAGTATTCTCTGCTGATATGATTCTGACTTCATCATTTGAAAGTATTTTTGGCCCCTCTCCATTAAAATTTTTCAATTTGATAGGTGAACTACAAATGGTGATATCTTGGGCATATGAAATCATTTTTCAGTGCAATTTTTTTTAATTTGTGGTAGGATTTTGCGCTCTTTGTAGTGGTGTAGGTGGTTTTCCATTTTGATGCACATATTTTTAGAAAATGTAGATCTTCATCATTGTAGTTGAGTAATCCTCATTTTTGCAACTTCCGGGACTCCGTTTGGGCTCATACGAACTCCTTTTCATGTGTCATTTTTCTAGAAGTGCATATTTTTTTGTCTACTCTCATAATATGCTATCAGTTTGCAATGAATTTGGGTAGAAATTGTACTTTTAGCATATGGTCTTTTTTGGCCAATTTGGCACTTGTATTGCATAGATCTATCTTGCTAGTCTTTTGCATTGTAGTTCTTAGCCTATTAGGGTAGTTGTAAAACAAAATCAGAAGTCCACCTTGGCATTGTTTGTAAGTGGCCTATTGTACACGCACTACATATAAAGTGCCAAAATCATCATTTTGGGGGCATACTTTGATTGATTGAATTTGGGGGATGTCTCTTGTGCTTTTGTGCTCTTGTGTTCCTTCCCTTTTGCTGCTCTTGGTTCTCCTAAGTTTCCTCTCTTAACTCCTCATAATTATGCTACTTGGAAAATGATGCATGGAGTAAACTTATGGAAAAAGGACTAACTCATTACATTGATGGAACTATTGTTTCTCTCGTTGATCCTAAGGCTGATCATGTTGGTCACTTAGATTGGCTCACTAAAAATATTGTGGCAATTGGTACCTTAAGAAAGTATGTATCAAAGGATCTCATTTTTCATATTGAGAAATGTACTCTAATCAAGGATGCCTGGCAAAAGTTTCAAGACTTGTATGGTCAAGTTGATGAGATTAGGAGATATTAGATTGATAGTGATCTCATGATGTTAGATCCTAAGAACTTTGATAGTATACAAGATTATGTCACTAAGGCAAAAGAGTTGAGGGCACAACTCAAGGATTGTGGCATTGATAAGAAGGATACTCAATTGATCTTCAATTTGATGGGCAAGCTTCCATAGGAATATGCAACATTTGTTTCTAGTTTCCAAACCCATAGGATGACAATGGGTTCAAGCTACACAATACTTGCAGGTTTGTTTGTGGAGTCCTACATTGCAGATTTGGGAGACATCATTGATGATATTCATCTTCTCTTTGATAAAGATGATCCTTCTTCGATTGCTGCGAGGGAACACTCTGACCCTCTTGTTCATTTTCTACATGATCATTCTTTTGAGGGTGACATGATTGTGGATTCTTATGCACAACAATTGGAGGAGTCTCTTTATGTTTAGAGGAGACATGTGAGTCTTTGGGACTTGTTCTACTTTCTTCTCCACTAGATCTTGGAGTGCCTTTTTCAGCAGTGTGGAGCAGTTCACCACCTTTGGAGGGGGTATCTTTCAACATTGATATGGGGACACTTGAGCTATTTTCAGAGACTTCATTCATCATGGATTTTTTTCATACATCTTCCCCTCATGATTGGGGAGACTTCATGGAGACACCTTTGCTTTTATTTCTTCCTAAGGGGAGGAACATTGTTTGATGTTTATGGAGCAATTTCTTAATTAATTCTCAAGCTTCTATCATTGGTGCAGATTCTACATTGAGGGGAGGCTACCTAGCTTCTCTTCTTCTCTCATATGGGGGGGACTTTTTCCTCACATGGGGTTTTGTTCTTCACATACTTCTATGAGAGTTCTCTTGTATAGTTTTCATCTCTCTTTTCGGGGGAGGGTTTTTTACCATTTGGTTTTTCTCTCTTTCCCCACTTTATGAGAGATTTAATTGCATTGGTTTGCATGCATTTGCATTTGTACATGGGTACCTAACATGGCCTCGTAGCCAAGACCCATCTTGCATTTCTTGGTTGCATTGTAGACTTAAATGCATTCCCCTAAGTTGCACTTAAGGGGGGTGTTGGTGTAAATAATTATTCATAATGGGTATTATTACACCTTACTTAAGTTTACTTAGGATAATGCATTTCATAGTAGTTTGGGTATGAGACACTTGGGTGTTTGTGCCACATTGGGATAGTGTGTGTAGGAGAATTTCCACCTTTTATGGTGTTGATCTTGTTACTACTCTAACATATCCACTTATTGTGGAGTGATAATTCCACCTTTGGTGGGTGATCCACCTCATGTGGAATATTTTATTTTTTCTCCTACCTACACCTACTTATCCCTACCTTCCCTTGTTTCTTATTGAGCCACTTGTCATGTTTGTGTGCTCACATATCCATATAACCTTGCCTATATATGAAGGCTCATCTACATTGTATGTAACAACAACTATTGATTTTGATCATTCATCTATTGATGAGAATATAGTTTATTCTTGTCCTATATTTTGTCTCTATTTTGTACTTTTCATTGAGCTCTTGATCTTGGCAAAATCTCACAGTCTGGACCTAATACTTACACTTTATTACTTAATCCATAAAATATTTAATATTATTCCTATCAACATAAATGGAAGATGTAATTGTAGACACCTAAAATTGTCCTTTAATTAAATAAATGTTTTTGTTTATTTAATTAATTCACTAAGCCTCTTCACTCTAATTTAAATAAACATTTATTTTATTTAATCTTATTCCCTCTTTCCCAAATTAAAAAAATGGGCGTGTGCAAGAAGTTGAGTCAATTTTTGGACCTAAAAGTGGAAGTGTTTTCATCTATTTTTCAGAATCCATATCGATTGACCTAAAAATTTGAAATATCTCAAGAATAAATCTTGAAAAAAGTCAAAATTAGAAAATGTAGTGTTTGAAGTCTAGTTGACCAAAATGTAATTTATATTCATACCTAGATGACAAAAATTATGTTTCAATAGGCATTTCTAAAACCTATACTTTAAAAGTCACATTTTTAGGACCATACAATGCTTATGTATGACAAGCATGATTTGACTTAAATTAAATTATTTTTCTAAATCCTTTTGGAAAAGCATTTGTAACAAACTAACCTTTGGCGTGGATATTTTTTTTGTAATTTTTTCTTAATTCTTTTTTTGTTAATTTTTTATTAGACATAATTGTTGTTTTGAAAATCCCTTGTGTACGAAAAGCCTAACTTGACCTAAAACTTGTCTTTTTTTTTTGAAACTATATAGATATTTTTATTTTCATGTCATTTTATTTGTTTTTCAAAAAAATCAAATTTGGAAAAAAGAAAAAAAAAAGGAACCCTATTATTTAAAGTTGACAGGCCTCTTTCATTAGAATTTAAAAAAAAAATTACATATTTGGAATTGTGACAGTTTGTTTTGTAATGGTTTTTTTTTTTTTTGGAGAAAAAAATGTCTTCAGATACATGTCCAAAATGAGTACTTTGTATGAACACTGATATGACCTTCTAATTGTAGCTCAACCCTGGTCCAAGGCTAACGGTCAACTCTCCAAGCCATTTCCCAAAGCGAAATCCAAACGAGAAACTAGGCTTAAAGTTCAAATTTTTAGAAATGAAATTCCATTTAATAATCAGGATCTTGATTAGGATTTGGTGTCCCTTTTGCTTATTTTTTTAAAATTTAAATGAAAAAAAAAAGAAAATAGGATTTCATTTAGGATACGCGAGCTCAATTCAAAAAAACAAATGACATCTTTATTAGTAGACAAGATCTCGTTCCTTTTTTTAACATTTATTTTTAAATGACTTGTACTTATAGCAACCATTTCAACTTCACACATGTTCTATTGTACAATCAAGAATGAATAATTCTACATTATTTTATGATTCTTGCATTGTTAATGCTTGAAGGATTCAATAATTGAATACATTTGGAGTAGAAGGAGTCAATCAAATAGAAGCCATAATTTGTTCATCATCGGATCTAAACAACATCAATAGAGGAAAGAAAGGAGGGACATGACCCTTGAGGAAATTCAAGCTCAAAGATAGGAGGCAAAACATCAAAGAGATAGAAGAGTGAGGATTTGAGAAATGAATTTAATACTAATGATTTTGGATTCACAATAGTGGGAGTTAAGATGGACGTAGATGATGCATGTAATGCCCCACCAAGAAAACCTAAAGGAAACAACTAACACACTTGTAAAAGGGTGGAAATATTTTTGTTTTAAACATTAATAAAATGTACAATCACATTAGTAGGGAAGATTGTATTAATTTGCACAAGAGGAAGACTAAATCTACAACTCGTAAAGGGTTTCCCAATGTGGATACTTAATCTAACCAAACATTACTTAAGGAAATTAATTCAACTAAAGATAGAATTATACATACACAAACTTAAACAATATATATTCAACTAAATCAATCCATGTAAGAAAATGACTAATAGATATTGGAGTTGAGGAAAAATCAACTCTATAGCTCCCAAACATCACTTGCATGCAAACCTGTCATAGAAAGAGAGAAGAAAAATAGCTATGGAAGCCAGAATTTAGAGATTCAGAAAAGAGGAGTCAGATGGCAAACAAAGGCAAACAATTGAACTCGAAGATACAGATGGCATGAAACACCAAAGCCTAAAGAGCTGATCAATCGAACCAAGGAAGAATTAGAACCAATGGGACAAACCTCCCCATAATGCTGAAAAGGGAGAGGGATGGGTACACTGAAAAGAATGACCAACAAGAACTGCATGATGAAGAACCATTAACACCGAAGGTGCAGAGAATGTACATAGTTCCATGAAAGGAACACTCACTTGACACAAATATTGAGGCTAATGTCATGGAAGGAACACTCACGTGACAAAGGTAGATGGAAAATAAAGGCAAACATCAACCCCCCATGGCACTTTAAAAGTAGTGCATGTACAATAAGGCACAAGATGTGCAAGATCCCAAGTATACAATGCATGGTGACACTTTATCTCAGTGTGTTTGCATAAATAAAATGCTACAATGATAATAAAAGAGAGAAGACTAGAAACAGAAAGCCAAAGATGAGACATCCTACTCAAAGAAAGAGATTCCAAGACCTAAAACATTCAAGATATTCCCCAGAGTGCTAAAAAGAAAAAAAAATAAATAAAATATACCTGAATCAAAATCTAGAAAGAACAGTCATATGATTGGAAAGTACACAGAACAATCGTTCCAACAATATAAAATTTTTGAAAAATAGAGTTCAGATGCTCAAGTGATGTCTCCCGGAGTGCAAAAAGAAACCTCTAGCTTTGATAGAAAAAAACACCATCAAAAAAGAAAAATCAAACGTTCAAACCTCAAGATCTGGATAGAGCTCAAAAAGAGCTTTCTGACGATATACGATTTCTGAAAAAGCACCTTCGTATGACCAAGTTATAGCCAAAAGAAAAAAAAGCTCTTGTAGGGCATAAATAGGGTTTTTTTTTTTTGACGAAAATTTTCTAACGCATTTGCAGGTACAGTTGTATGGATTTTTGTGCCTCAAAAAATGTGCCAATAAAAATTCATGCCCTAGATGCCTCTTTCACCAAAAATAGGCATATCATATATCAAAATTCATGGAATCAGCTTTCTGAATCCAACTGTGAGATCTTTTTGGCACCAAAATGTACCAAAAAATCAGCCACCCCAAGAAAATGGAAAAACAAAACTACACAAAACCGTAAATACATAGATCTGAAGAACAAGACCCAAAATCACTCATGAAGAGAATAGGGGAATGTAGATCTGGAGCTCTGATACCATATTGGAGTTGAGGAAAAATCAACTCTACAGCTCCCAAAGATCACTTGCATGCAAACCTGTCACAGAAAGAGAGAAGCAAACTAGCTATGCAGGCCAGAATTCAGAGATCCAGAAAAGAGGAGTCATATTGATTGTGCAACAAGAATGCAATTCAATAATTACAGTTGTTATGAAAATAAAAAAAGAGAATCCTTATAAGAGAATACTCGAAACCCTAAAGGAAAAAAACACTAAAGAATTATAAGATTCCTAAGTTTAGCTTAAGCATAGAGTATAATAGACTAATAATTAAATAAATAATTATTAGCTAATAAAAGATTACTTTAACAATAGATATATTTACATTTTATACTACTATATTTGACTCCAAATTTTGATGAATGTTTGTTTATATATTGACAAACTTTTGTCGGATTATTGACGAAACACCCATACAATTTTTGTCACAATTTGTTTCGTCACTTTTTCAATGAAATTTATATACGTCAAATTCCAACAAATTATCATTGGACAACGACATGGTCATTGGAACTAATTTTTGTCCGTAAATCGACAAAAAGTTAATCCAAAATAATCACAAAATGTCTCTTTAGTCATTGATTATTATTAACTAGAAATTTATTTAGTCATGGTAGTCATTTATTTAGTGATTGATTATTGTTAACTCGTCATTTATTTAGTGATTGATTGTTGTTAACTCGTCATTTATTTAGTCATGGTAGTCATTTATTTAGTCATTGATTGTTGTTAACTAGTCATTTATTTTGTTTAAATAAATTGGAACTTAAACTATTGAAATTTAATATTAAAAAAATAGACTTTTTATTTATTTATTGAAACAATGCAATTACAAGAATAAAGCTACCATCAGGTAGCTGAAATAAGAAAATACTAAAATCCAATTGGTACATAAAAGATCCAACTGGTACACTGAGATGACCAAAACCAAGAGAGCAAGCTAAAGCAAGAGTAGAACAAAGTACCCAATGGAAAAAGGCACTACCACCCGACCATGTGGATCCATAAAGTTCACCCCTTTGTGCTAGGAGATAGACACACGAACCTCAAGCAAACCAAACATGGACTAAGCAAACATCCACTAGGTTAATCACAACATGAAACACAAGGAAAAATATCTAAAAAGGAGTACTCCAGAGGCTGCAACCGCAAAGGCAGATAACTGGTGCACACAAGGGAGGAGTGTCATAACATAGCTTGCCATGGGTTATCTTGGCAGGTCTCCATAGGCCTCGACCTCCATCCTTGGGTATCCTAGCAGCCTCTCCCAAACCCCAAAGCCCCATGCAAGAATCATGCGGATCCAACAAACCTTTCATGAGGACAAAGTAGTTAGTTTTGCCAATCTAGGCCTTCCCACTACATCCCGAGTCTTTACGAGCACTCAACCATGAGCGAGGAACTTTTAATATTTTTTTAATGTTTTAAAACCCAATCCCCCTAGTTTATTATTAGGTTATCACTTATTACACAAACTTCCAGAGGGTTATTCTGGCAGCCACTTTGGGCCCTAACCCCCACTTGGAAGCCACTCCCCCTTTATGACACAAACATACTCAGAAACAATCATCCACAAAGGATCAACATAGATAACTCACAAGTCTCATAAACAAATAGGAGCATCATTAAACCATAAAATAAGTTACCAACCAAATATTGCATCTCAATACACATAAGCACCATACACAATTATTTACAATGAGAGCACAACATTACTCAATCCCACAAGGAAAGAAATACTATGATACCAAAAGGACTGATAAGCCTCCAAATCCATTGACAAGAAAATAACAAGCAAAGATAAAAACTTCAAAATTAATGACAACAAAGTTACAATCCAATAACCATCATCTAGAGCCTAAAGCCATATGGCCAAAAGAACACAAAAGACACTAAACATTCTCAAAGAAAACACCAAAGTTAATACCTATGCCCATAATCATCACAAGGAAATTTCAAGCACAACTGCTATATACTTGGCCACTTACAACCTAGACAAGAAGAACTGGCTAGGGGCATTACAATAACAAAAAGGGTCAACTCACATCATAGGTCCACCTGAAGGAATGAAACAAGAAATGAAAAAAGAAAACAAATTCATAACACTTAAAACAATTTTACCTCTTAAGCCATACTCATTTATACCAATACACTATTTCAATCATGAGTTGATCTAATACTTTTATTTATTTATTTATTTTTGCCAATATATATCTTAATTATCAATTCTATCCACCCTCGACATAGTATAATTATTTTTAACAAACATAACTATATGTATCAATATATATTAAATACATCCAACCAAGACTTATATAATGAACCAACTTATTAATAAATAATCCCAAAAGATAGATTTTTGACAAATAAATCCCAAGGATAACGGTTAGACAGTTCAAATAACCGAAAGACAACTAAGAAGGGGGGGGGGAGGGTGAATCAGTTGTCACAGATTCCCGGAACCTTGAGAAATTAAAACATTAATACTAGAACCCAAAACATTAATACCGAAATGCTTAAACCAAATATCAAAATAGCAGTTAAGCCAATTAAGCATAAAGAATAATAAGAGAGTAAATACCATCCACATAACACCAAGATTTATACGTGGAAAACCAGGTAAAGGGGAAAACCACGGTGGGAAGCCTACCCACAGTCAGATACTACTTTTGTACTAAGTATGTTAATTACAATTGAGGGGCCTACAGTTTTAGGAAGGCCAATATCCTAGAGCGCAATGCTCATCACAAAAGGAGTCTCACTGACTGAATAGAAATCCATACTACAATCCAAAGAAGTGTTGAACTACAAAGATATCATCTCCTATGCCTAAGTATAGTTTTGGTTAAGCTCAATACTGGAGGAATAAATCCTCTTACATAAACCCAATTCGATCTCCAATGATTGAACAAATCCTCTGCCTGAATGATATTACATTATTCTCACATCACATATCCATTTCCCATTTCCATATATGATCTATAATGAGATCTTACATAATATATATACAAACCCTCAACCATAAATAATCAGGTCGGCCACTAGACAATAAACCAATTACATAATTACAAAATATGTCGGCCTTAGACCAAACACATAATATCCAATACCTAAGACATCCCAGAAACACATCAAGAGGTCCAATCCACACGTTTCATTAAACCAATCCATAACCTAGATCAACCGAGACCCAATATAGGTCCACACACTAAAGAAATGATCTCCATCTACCAAGTCTCGAACATGATCACCAATAGCATCCTGAAACTCCACCAGAAGATGCACCAACACCACTTATGCATATCATCAAAGATCTTCATCAAAAGATCTGTCATTGAAACCCTCATCGAAACCACAAGCCAAGCTTCCAAGCAAACAGGATAGCATCTTCTCACCAGACCAAAACCAACTGACTGAATATGAACATGAGTATCATGAATAAGCCAATTCCATAACAAAACCTTATCAGAGCCTATCAAATAAGGTCAGATCCAAACCAACTAGAAACTACTCAACCTACCCGAACCAGAAGGGTGCCGGTAACGCATTCAAACAACTAGTGTTGACATCAATGACAAAACAACAATGCAACATAATCAATTCATCCAAATGGCCAACAATATCCCCCTTTGGCATTGATGGCAATTAGATGTGAAAAACATCTAAGTACCAAGAAATACCAAACAAGTCTCCCCTAATGGAAGACAACCAAAAATCTCCCACTCAAAGATATAGCAATGAAGTTCTGGAACAAAGTCCAAACTCCCCCTATGAATGATATCTATGTAAAGCTCTGAATTATACATATATCTCTCTCACTAATGTATGTACAACTCCTTAAGTTTTTCTTTTTCATATCAATATCTCTCCCCCTTTGACATCAATGATAGAAATCTGACAAAAATATCAAAGCAAAAACATAAACTACTGAAACACAAAACTAACTACTCCCCTTGAGCAATAGCATCCCCACATTAGTGTTGGAATAAAAAATATCTCTGAGAATGCATACTAAACTGATGCCAAACCGCATCAATCAAGTCTCTACTGGAGGGGCAGAAACTCCCAATCTATCTCTGAAGTATTCAAATGATTCTTTAGGGAAAGGTTTAGTGAAAATATTTGTACTCTTCTCTTTAGTGTTCACATAAACCAATCTGACTTCATTTTCTTCCACCTTCTCCAAAAAGTTATACTTAATAGAGATGTGCTTTTTCTGAGAATGAAATACTAGATTCTTTGATATATCAATAGCAGCGGAGTTATCACAGTGAATAACTACTAGTATATTACAATCCATCTTAATATCCTTCAAAATTTGCTTCATCCATAGAACCTATGTATAGTTAGTAGAAGTAGCAACATACTCATCTTCAATAGTAGTTAAAGAAGTACATGATTATTTCTTGCTAATCCATGAAACCAACTTCTTTCCAAGAAAGAAAGCTCCACCGAAAGTACTTTTCTGGTCATCAACATCTCCAACCCAATCAACATCTGTATATGCACATAAAGTAAAGTCATCATCCTTAGGGTACCACAAACCATATTTTGATGTACCTTGTAAGTATCTTAAAATCCTTTTAACCACACTCTCATGACTTTCTCTAGGATCACTCTGAAATCTTGATACAATATTAAAAACATTCATTATGTCAGGCCTAGTCTGAGTCAAATAAAGTAAACCTCCAATCATAGATTTGTATCTTGTAGGATTTACTGGTGCAAAAACATCTTTTCTTGTCAATTTCTCACTTGTAACCATAGGAGTACTTACTGATTTAGAATCTCCCATACCGAATTTCTTCAACAATTCCCTAGCATACTTATTTTGACAGATGAAAATACCTTTTTCAGTTTGAGTAATCTTCAAACCTAAGAAAAATTTCATTTCCCCAATCATAGACATCTCAAATGTTTTCTCCATATTCTTAGAAAATTCGATGCATAACTTATCTTCACCTCCAAAAATGATGCCATCAACAAATACTTCAATAATCAGTATATCATCATCAGTGACTTTATAATATAAATTAATGTCAGCATTACCCTTAGTAAAACCAAGATTCAAAAGATATTTATCCAGCCTAGCATACCAAGCTCTAGGTGCTTGTTTCAATTCATATAAAGCTTTCCTTAACTTGCAAACCATGTTTTTATCATTTGATAGTGAAAAAACATTTGGTTGCTCAATATAAACTTGCTCATCAAGATCCCCATTCGAAAATGCACACTTAACGTGCATCTGATAAACCTTGTAGTTCTTATGGGCAGCATAGGCAAGAAATAATCTCATAGCTTCAATCCTAGCTACAGTTGCAAAAGTCTCACCATAATCAATTCCTTCCTTCTGAGAATATCCTTTATAAACGAATCTAGCCTTATTCCTTATAACTTGACTATCCTCATTCAATTTATTCCTAAAGACCCATATAGTTCCAATAACATTCATATTTTTAGGCTGGGGAATCAAAGTCCATGTGTTATTCTTCTCAATCCGATCTAATTCTTCTTCCATAGCTTTCAACCAATATTCATCTTTACATGCATCAATTATTGATACAGGTTCAACTTGTAAAATTAAACATACCTTATTATTTTCCAGTCTTCTTCTTGTCATTACTCCATTGTTCTTATCCCCAATGATCTGATCTTCTGAATGATTCAATCTCACATACCTAGGAGTTTTCTAACTCTTTCTTCCTCTTCCCAGTTCTTCAGTTATTGTAGAAATTTTTTTATATTTCCAGAGTAACAGGTTCAACACTCTATACAGGTAAAGGTGTTGCCGGTTTAGATATAATCATTTCCACCACTGGTTCCTTCTCATAAACTTTGATTTGACCTCTATTTAGCTCATCCATCTTGACATTACCACTTTCCACAATTCTCTGCAATCTCTTGTTATAACATCTATATGCCTTGTTTTTATTAGAATAACCAAGAAATATGCCTTCATCACATCTAGGATCAAATTTTCCAATGATATCATCTCTCTTGATATAACATTTACTACCAAATATTCTTAAATACTTAACTGTAGTTATATTGCCAAACCATAATTCATAAGGTGTCTTACTGGTTTCTCCTTGATATGTACTCTATTGAACCGTTGTGCTCACTGCTTCTCTCCAGTAAATATGAGGTAGAATAGATTCCATCATTATTGTTCTAGCAGCATCCAAGATAGTTTTATTCTTTCTTTCCACAACTCCATTCTGTTGGGGAGCAGAAAATTGTCTCCTTATACCATACTTCTCACAAAAGTTATTAAACTCACCAGATGTGAATTCTCCACCATGATCTGACCTCAAAAATTTAATCTTCAATCTTGTCTTAGTTTCCACTTTAGCCTTAAAAATTTTAAAATTTTCAAATGCTTCAGATTTTTCCTTTAGAAAAGTAACCCACATCATTCTAGAATAATCATCAATGATTAGCATAAAATATCTATCACCTTGAAATTTTTTAACTCTAGCAGGACCACACAAATCAGTATGAATAAGATCAAGAACATCATTAGATTTATGTTGTATACTCCTAAAAGAGGTTGTGACCTGTTTACCCATTTGACATTCTTTAAATACCGGATTATAGGGCTTCACAATCTTAGGTATATCTCTAACTGCCTTAGTTGAAGTGATATTCACAATGCAATCAAAATTCACATGACACATCCTTTTATTCCATATCCAACTCTCATCAATTTGTGCAATCAAACATGTCTTCTCACTGGAATTCAAATGAAATATATTACCTTTTGTTTATGTACTGGTTGTAATCTCCAAACCAGATCTATTAATGATTTTTCATTTTCCATCCTTGAATTGTAATTGAAATCCCTTATCCACCAATTGTCCTACACTCAAAATATTATTCCTTAAACCTTCAACATAATAAATATTGTTAGTATTGTTCTTACCATCCAATGATATAGTTCCTTTTCCTTTGATCTTGCATACTCTGTCATCTCCAAATCTAACCAAACTGCCATCAAACTCTTGCAAAGATAGAAACTTCCCTTTATCTCTAGTCATATGATGTGAACAACCATTGTTAATTACCCATTCATCCTTTTCTTCAATTTTAGTAGCAAGTGCCTTCTCTTCAGGTACATTCTCTTCCACTATCGGAACATCTTCCTTGATAGCTAGGAACAAACATTCCTTCTCATTGTCAGAACCAATAGCAAAGTCTTTTGCTAGTTCATCATCAAAATCAGTAATGCCTTCCTCATTCGCTATGTAGCATGATTTGTCTCTATTTTTCCTATACTTATACTTGTTCTGATATCCAGGATTAGGCTTACATGATCTTCTAACTCTTTCTTCAAATCTTGAATTCCTTTTCAGACATCTAGATGCAAAATGACCAATCTTATTACTGTTGGTATTTTGGATGTGTTGTGTTGGTTTTGTCATTGATGTCAACACTTATCAACACCTATCAGCACTTGGAGATCTTTGGTTATGTTCACCAGCATGTTCAATGACTTATGCATAGTCACCGGTATCTGGTTCACCGGCAGGTTATATTGTTCACTGACATAGAGGATTATTTGTTATCATATAGAGATTACTTGGTTATGTTGAAGACATTGTTTGGACACTTTGTTTTGTTGATTTGGTTATTGGTCTAATCGAGTTTGCATATTTGTTGTTACCGGCAATAGGTCTAGGTTATGGACCGACAAGTGTTATCTATTCTAGATCAACACGACACGTTATGGAGATGATCTTGTATTATTGTAAATGCATTGAGCCGTCATGATGCATCTCATATTGATTCATTAGTAATTGATTTAATTGTAATATTCTTTGTAAGCCGACCTACACATTTGGTCTTACATTTTGGTATATATGTAAGATCTCATTTGTGAGATTATGCAAGAAGGTGTGATAGAGGATTGTAATAAGGTATATGTGGATATAAGAAGAGCTATACACACAAACATCATTTGAAGATTCAAGGAAGGTTTTGGAGAAGGCAATCAGAGCTTAACTGGTACCGAATCTAGCATATGAAGATGCTATTTTGGACAGTACATTATCATTGGATTTAACCATCCAATTATAGTTAGTGTGACTCTCATTTTGTGATTGAGTAGTGAACTCTAGGCAGTTGGCTTTTCTGCATGTGCAAACCCCATATTGTTCATACATACTATCTGCAGTAGTATCATCTGATTGTGGGTAAGTTTTTCCACCGTGGTTTTTCCCCTTGCAGGGTTTCCACGTACAAATATCTGTGTTATGTGTTGTGGATGTTATTTGTCTTTTTGTTTCATGCATTTAACTTTACTGGTATTGCAATTAACTGTTAGACTATCAACCTGCATAAAGTTTGGTTTACCGGTATTATGTATTAAGTTTTATTAAGTTAGATTTGGGTTGAGTTTAATAGACAACTGATTCACCTCCCCTCTCAGTTCCCTCCGGGTCCTAACAATTACATGCAAAACATTTAAAAGTTGTTTTTCCTTCATACTTACTTCCTACCGGCCATTTAGGTACTCTTCTAGCAAATGGTGCTTCAAGTTGCTCAAATTATTCATCTTCTCTCTTCATATCATTCAATTCCTTTTATACAAATATTTTCAATCTTTCTTACCAATTGTTGATGCAGATGTATGAAAAGAAGGTTTAGACTTCACAACTCCAGAAGGTCCAAATTCTTCAAGCTCAAAAGAAGATAATTTCCCAACCAAAGTATCTCTGTTGATAGATGTATTAGCCATTGTTCTCAACTCATTAATAGCAGTAGCCTTAATTTTTTAAGCTTTTGGTAGGGCTCTCAGAACTATAGAAACAATTTCATCTTTGCTCAAAGTTCCACCACAACATTGAATTCCCATAACAATCTCATTTACCCTTTCCATGAATGCAGTAATCTTTTCATCTTCTTCCATCTTCAGGTTTTCATATTTCACCCGATAACCATCAAGTTTAGCAATCTTTACTGTAGGGTCACCTTCATTAAGAGTCTCCAACTTATCTCATAGCCTTTCCAAATGATTTGTTGGTTAATCCCATTATTTGCTGATCAAAAATTGCACACAAGAGGGCTTCTCTTTCTGTATAATCATTCTCAAGCTCCTTATCCAGGTTTTCCAAAGGAGGATTGCCAGATGCCAGATTATGAGGTGTGACACCATTATATGTGATCTCCCAAATCTCCTTGCCAAGACAACTCAGATGAGTCTCCATCTGAATCTTCGATACTGTGTAATTTGTTCCTTCAAGCCTAGGGATATCCCTCCAAAAGATAGCTCTAGATGAACTGGATGAACTTGAACTGTTAGATGCCATAGGATCTTCCTCAAGCAGTTAAGCTTTCTGCATAGAGGACCAAAGCTCTGATACCAATTGTTAGACAATTCAAATAACTGGAAGACAACTGAGAGGGGGGGCATGAATCAATTTTCATAGATTACCGAAACCTTAAGGAATTAAAACTTTAATACCAGAACCCAAAACATTATACCAGAATGCTTAAATCAAATACCCGAATAGCAGTTAAACCAATTAAGTATAAACAATAATCAGAGAATAAATACCATCCAAATAACACCAAGATTTATACATGGAAAACATGGTAAAGGGAAAAACCATGGTGAAAAGTCTACCCATAGTTAGATAATACTTCTGTAGTAAGTATGTGATTTACAATTGAGGGGCCTGCACTTGCAGGAAGTCCAATAGCCTAGAGCGCACTACTCATCACAGAAGGAGTCTCACTGACTACATATAAATCTAGAGTACAATCCGGAGAAGTGTTGAACTGCGAAGATAGCATCTCCTATGCCTGAGTACAGGTCCAGTTAAGCTTAATACCGGAGGACTAAATCCTCTTACATAAAACCAATTCAATCTCCAATGATTGACCAAATCCTCTTCCTGAATGATATTACATTATTCGCACAACACATATCCATTTCCCATTCCCATATATGATCTACAATGAGATCTTACATCATATATATACAAACCCTTGGCCATAAACAATTATGTCAGCCACCAAACAATAAACCAATTACATAATTACAAAATATGTTGGCCTTAGACCAAACAAATAATATCCAATACATAAGGCATCCCAGAAACACATAGAGAGGTCCAATCCACATGTTTCATTAAACTGGTCCATAACCTAGATCAACCGGGACCCATTATAGGTCCACACACTAAAGCAATGATCTCCATTTGCCAAATCTCAAAAATGATCACCAACAACATCCTGAAACTCCACCAGAAGCTACGCCAACACCACTTATGCATATCATCAAAGATCTTCATCAAAAGCTCTGTCGGTGAAACCCTTGCTAGAACCACAAGCCAAGATTCCAAGAAAACATGATAGAATCCGATCACCAGACTAAAACCAACTGACTGAATATGAACATGAGTATCATTAATAAGCCAATTCCATAACCAAATCATAATGGCACCTATTAGATCATACCAAATCCAAACCAAGCAGAAACTACTCAACCTACCAGGACTAGAAGAGTGTTGTTAACGAATGCAAATAGCTAGTGTTGACATCAATGACAAAACATCAATGCAACACATAATCAATTCATCCAAATGGGCAACAATAACTACCATTCCACCATATTAAAAGAAAAGGAATCAAATAATCCAAATATCTATATATATAAAAGCTATGAAATAAGAAACTGACTGAGCAACTAATTGTAGGGCAGAGTCAAATCAATTTAACGGAGCAGTTTAAAGAACACAATGGAGAAAACAATGAATTCACTCTGCAGGGGAACATGGGTATACCAATAAACATTCATTTGAAAACTATATCAAATCAACTATTTAAAGAATTAAAAACAAAACACTATTATTTTGCCAAATTATAACTCAGTTTTTTCTATTTTATATCCACATTGACAAAATCCGACTATATTTAATAAATATACTTATATTCATAAAAAAAACAACCATAGATATCAAATCAACTATATTTATATATACATATGTATATATATACATACATATATATACATATGTATATATATACATACATATATATACATATGTATATATACATATGTATATATATACATATATATATATACATATATATATATATACATATATATATATACATATATATATGCATATATATATATATAAATATACATATACATATATATATATATATAGGTATATATGTATATGTATATGTATATATATACATATATGTATATATATATCTATATACATATACATATGTATATATGTATATACATATACATATGTATATATATGTATATACATATATACAACATATGTATATACATATATATACATATGTATATACATATATACATATGTATATGTATATATGTATATATATATATACATATATATATACATACATATATATATATACATACATATATATATACATATATATATATATATGTATATATGTATATACATATATATATATATGTATAATATAGATACATATATACATATATTCATACACACACACACACATGTGTGTGTGTTATGTATACATATGCATATATATATACATATATATACATATATACATATACATATATATACATATACATATACATATATATATGTATGTATATATATATATATATACATATATACATACACACACACACACACATATATAATGTGTAGAGACCTAAATTTAATACTACACAGTGTGTGTTTTATATGGGACGGGGTGCATAACAAAATTCACATTGCACAAGTTTAAAGAGGGCGAGGTGTGGTATTAACCCATGACAATGGGCATTGACCATCCCAGGGCTATGGGAGAGGCCACCCCACAGCATGGGGAAAGGCTTCCCATAGGCCATGGCAAGGCCATCCCACGATGTGGGCTTTGGCCTCCCATGACCCGTGGGTAAAGCCACCCACATCTGTGGGCTATGGCTTCCCATGGCTGTGGGTAAAGTCAACCCCACAACGACAACCCAAAAATGAAAACAAATTAAGTACTATGCTTAGGTTAATAAAAATTACCAAATTTCTTCATTAAAAATATAACAATAAAATTTATGAAATCAAAACAGAGTAATCATTTTTTTTTAGAAACTCACAGAAGCACATTATAACAATCACATTTATATATATTTTTAAATTGAAATTAAAGCTACCCATCAAAACAAATCCAGAAAATCTCCATACTTTCGAGAACTCAACACACCCCATATTTAACAAATTTATAATCTAGAAACCCATTATAGAACAATTTGTTTTTTACCCAGAAGATAACCAAACATATTCCCGGACACCCGTAACCAAGAAATAATTTTTATTTTTTAACAGAAGACTTCAAAGAATCCATTACACACAACTACCTTAAGTCAAAAATGATTTCTTTCAAATACACACACAGGTGATTTTAAAACCCCTACCTTCAAACACAATTCCTAGTAAGAATTTGAAAACAAACCTTTGTTTCCAACACCTGACAACACACAACCAAACCAAAAGAAACTCTCCAAATCCTCTATCAAACCATACTGTCGAGCACTTCTTCCACCCAAAAAATCCAAAAATTTCCTAGAACCAAACAACAACAAAAAAGAGAAAAATCCCTCTTCTGGAAAATTTCCCAGACTATAAAGGGGTTCCCCCCAAAACTCCTTACCTGAGAAAGAAAATTCCCCCCAAAATAACACTTCACAACCCATCCAAAAATCACCTTTCTAAAATTTTATGAATATAATAATAAATGTCATTAAAATTTATTTAATAATAAAATTATTCTAATTTACCAACAATAACTTAGCTTATTAACCAATTAGCTTTTATTCTACTTTATAATACAATCATTAATGTAAATTTATTTATGTCAACCTTTAATATTAATTTCTTAATAAATTATAGAGGTACTAATATCAATTTATTAATTTAAGAACCTTACTATAAATTCCCAATTAATAATAAGGGTATTTTTATCACATGAATACCTTTATTAATAATAACTTATTACTCATAAGTAACAATTTTTAATTTAAATTAACCTCAATTACAAACAAGGCTTAATACTAATTTAATAATTGATTTTTGAAAAAAAACATTAAACCCAAACTTAACAAGAAAACCTACACATACCACAACCCGACGACATCGGATAATTGCCTATGTGGCATACCAATTAGCCTAACAACTGACAACCAATAATGCTCTAAAGCTGAGAAAGGTTAGGGATGACACTGACGGGCCTTATGACAATCTCCTCCAACTTCCATCAGGTTAATATAGGCACGCTTAGAACTGTGAAGCCAGGGGGAGTTGGTGCCTTGTACCTACAACACCAAAAAATGCATACATACATACATACATATTCAAACATGACAGGAACATCGATGAAGGAGAATCGTAACATTTTGTGTCTCTCTGATGTGAGTGACAGAAGATCATCCCCTCTCACCCCGTACAGAACGAAACATAGAGGAAGACAGATACATGATACATCTCATTCATACCGTAAATGTGTCAATCCATGGGTTAGTACACATGAATAAAATTAACATCTAATCATCCATAAAGATATAATTCATAAGAAAAATTACATCGAGTCATCAATAAAGATTTGATGCATAAATGACATTTACTAAAACACAAACATAGCATAGTATCAAGATAAAAATATCAAAACATAAGTATCCACGATCCACATAAACCACTGAGGAAGTCAATTGTGGTCAACCTAGGTTAACATAGAGTCTGATCAAGAGAGGGGTATTACAATGCAAATATGGAAGATGTTCATCTAGAAGATAATACTATTATAGAGACTAATCTTGTCTTCAAATTATCAAGGTGCATATTCAAATCCACCATTGAAAGACATGGAAAATACGATTATAGATGATATTTATCCTCATGATTTATATGAAGTTGGATATAGCAATGTTGAAATTAATGTTGTTCATGACAAAATGGTAGAAAGAGATATTGAAAATAAAATCCCTTGGATTTTTTAAGATGAAAATACTTTGGATGTTGAAAATGAAAATTCTCCTATTGTTGAAGATGAAAACATTTTTTTGAAAATAGAAAATAATATTTTTGATAATCTTGCTACTAATATTTCTTTAAGAAAAATAAAAACTTATGCCTATAGAATATTATGTGTATATTTTTATCAAAAAAAAATATCAATTGAATTTTAATTAATGATCCAATTCATGATAATGTGAAAAATGAGTAATTTAATGAAAAAAATACACATTTTTATGAAGCTAACAAAAAAAAAATTAGTTAAGAATGTTATGGTTATCGTTGCAAACTCCATTGAGTATATTTTTATCAAAAAAAAATATCAATTGAATTTCAATTAATGATCCAATTGACGATAATGTGAAAAATGAGTAATTTAATGAAAAAAATACACATTTTTATGAAGCTAACAAAAAAAAAAATTAGTTAAGAATGTTATGGCTATCATTGCAAACTCCATTGAGTCTATTATAAAAAGAAGTTGATCCAAAAATAAGAATGTGATACAATGAGCTATAACAACTTCTATGGTGAATAAAAAAAGTTTTATTAAAAGGATGTTAAGAAGCATCAGTGGAATTTTAAAGATGCACCCTAAAACATTGGTAATAGCAGCAAATAGAAGAGAAAGTATTGAAAATGATACAATTAACCAATGTTGGAGTTTTAGTGGTCGACTCACAAGGTCTAATATGAAATTGAAAATTGAAGTGAAATCTTAGGTTGAAAAGCATTAGCTTGATAATGAAAGGGTATTATCTAATGTTAGAGATGTTTTGAAACTGAGGGAGGGGTAAAATATTCATGTTCCTCATGCAAAACTCCTATTAGACAAAATTTAAATTGAATTTTATAGAAAAAAATTTTGATGATGGTGTGTTACTTGGAAATATTACCACATTCCAAAGATCATTTAAAAAATGCAAGCTCTAGTATGTGAAAATTAATAAGGAATGAAAATGCATGTGAAATTTCATTATTATTAAGATTCTTTTCAATATATATGTTTTGTTTTGCATAGAAACATGCTTATGAAAGAATGTTGTATTGATATGCCACCTAAAACAATCAAGGAATTTGTAGCATGTTTACTTTGTGAAAGATCTAATGGGCAACTACTTTATTTAAGTTCATTTATTTTTTGACAATGTACTAGTTCTAGTAATTTTTCATTATTAGTAGAATGTACACATGAGAGTAGTAAAAATGATTTTGGACAATAACTAGTGGATGTTAGAATATTTAAGAGTAATGAGTATGCTTTAAAGGATGGGAAAATGGGAAATCATGTTGATTTTATCACAAAAAAAGTTAGTGTACATGCATTCATGCTTGAATTTAAGAGTAAGATTGTACCAAAATATGTGAAACACTTAGAACATGCCAAATGTCTGGATGGTCAATTATTCACATGTAGAAATTCATTTCTAGTTGGAAGTATACTATCAGTGGTTGAATTTGTAGAAAAATATAGTCTTTCTCAAAAAGATGAAATTCAATCTCAGTAGCACAATTCAGTGTGGGTAACTATTTTTGTTAATATTTTTTATAGACATGAAGATGATAGTACAGAGGATGATATAATTTTTTTAAGGGAGTACCATTTCTATGTGAGTGATAATAGAATGCACTCGTCAGTGTTTGTTCAATATTGTTTCAACATATTTTATACAATTTTAAGAGAAAGAGGAATTCAAATGACTAAGCATCCTATATGGTGAAATAATTGTACAAGACAATTCAAGAATACTCAAATGTTTTATTGCTTAATAAGGGCTCACAAGGAATACGATATCCATCATATATGGATTTTTTTTCAAGCTGGACATGGGAAAAAAAACCATGGTGGAGCCAGTGCATGTGTTAAAAGAATTCTTGCTATAGAGAAATTAAAATTTCAAGATAAAGTAAAATCTACATATGCATGTGTAATTATGGATTGTTGCAATACAAGATTAAATCTACTAGATCAAGTGCAAACTCTACAATTCAACAATTCTTTTGGTTAGTTGAAGAAGAGAACATTATGCCTAGAATTGATTGTGAGACAACAAACAGATCAGTAAAATAACATTCATTTAAGATTTCAAATGCAAGCACATGGACTATTTGGACAAGTGATCTTGCATGTTTTTCTTTATTTTTGTATTTCAAATCAATCAAAAGTATTTGAGAATACTAAATGGGTTGAATAGTGGAATAAAGGATCATTAACACCTACTCAAATACATGATCAGTATGAAACAACAATTGAAGATAATGATCAACTGTTTTCATCATATGATTATGACCATGATTTAGACCTTGTAGAAAAAGTGATTTAATAAAATGTCAAAATTTATTTTAATTTTTTTCTTTATTATTACACCATGTTTACATATACATGTAGATTGGTTAATTTTTTATGTCACCTTAGTTATTGATTTCAATATTATTTGCAAGACATGTATATGTTGTTGTTCCACCTGAAGACAATGAAGAAACATAATATTTGTTGGCTTGATGTGTTGAGACTAAACACAAGTTAATTAAACCTCAAGAAGATGATGATGGCTATCCCTATCCAACTAGTTTAGTGGTAGTTATTGGAACTTGGCTAAGGAAATATCTGACAAGAAAGAAGGGTTTTTCTACTTTCAAATATGATGAAACACATAAAAAGATTATACACCACTCACATTTGAGAGTTGTAACTAATAGAAAACTAGTGAGATATCATGAGAGACCTACTAATAAAGAGTTTTGGAATATTTCTATGGAAGATCATGAGACAATTATAGATGCATGGAAAAAAAGAGAGGGTGTATATGGTACAATGAAATGATCTAAGTATGTATATATAGTTTTAAATATGAATTTAAATACATACATGTTTTTCAATGATGTTGGTATTGCTTAACATAGTTAAAATTCATTTATTATTATTTTTTACTTTGATAGATTATAATTTAAGATCCACTTAAGTCATCTTAATGAGATGTCCCCATAAGCTATCCTAATGATATGTACCCTTAATCCACCCCCTTAATTAGGTCCATCCCCTTAAACCATAGTAATTAGGTCCGTCCCCTTAAACCATGCTATTAGGTACATCCCCTTAAAATATCCTAATTAGGTCCATCCCCTTAAACCATCCTACTTAGGTCCATCCCCTTAAGCCATCCTACTGAGATGCTATTGTTTGATATATATTTAATATAAATGTTTTGATATAATTTTATTTATCAAGTTGATATATTTAATATATTGGATATAGTTTTATGATTGTTTGATATCTATTAGATATCTGGATCAAGTTCTCGAAGTACAATGGGATCTCATTGCGCTCCATACGATTTGAAAAAAAATGGCTATGTAAAATTTCAAATCTAAGTGGGCTCAACTTCTTTCTCTTACCCAAATATTTTTGTTTATTTAATTTGAGTGGCCCTTCTTATATGAATTAAATACATATTTTATTTATTTATTTATTTCACTCATTTAGCCTTCTCTTCTTATCAGCATGATGACACATCTTTCTAAATACCTACTCCTCAATCTTAGCCTTTCGTTTCATTATTTAACCTCTTGATCCTAACCTTCTATTTTTAGGATGTTCTTTATAAAAGATACTTCCTCAACCCATTTCATCATCTTTTATTGAAACACAAAATTTGAGACAAACAACATCAAATACAAGATCATAGAAGATAAGACAACAATGGAGACAACCCTATCACGAATGTGAAGGAATAATCTTATTTATTTTGTTTTGTTTACATTGCATGTTTGATAGATTCTATATTGATGTTTTGTTGAATTAGTTTGTAGATCTTGTTTAGTTGTTGGATCTTTATTAGGGTTTATAAATAGAATTCAAAATTCAACATAAACAATAACAATAAAACTCCATGCACAAGAGCACAAAATTTACGTGGAAAACCCAAACAAGGAAAAATCACGATGAGATTCAACTTACAATATATGAAATGATTATAATATAGTTTTATGCTTATTGATAAGGAAGCACACTGCTCATTGAAGGACTTGTAGGATACAATGCACAACCCTAGGGAAAGATATAGAGCTTGCAATCTAAATATCACTTTTTCGAAGTAAACATTACAATGAATATATGAATAAAAAACAAGTAGGCCTTTAGCAATACTACCTTCAATAATTTCCAAACAATAAATTATCCTTGAATCATTATCTTAAGAAACCAACACCATAGCAGTTATCACACATTGAATTTGTCACAACTAAACTCTGCAATGATATAATCATGTAGGTACATCACACTCCTTTTTCACACATATTGTCACACTCACTCGCACCTTCAATATAAATTTGATCTTTTATCTATGCCATATTATTAATTGCAAGCATCAATTAGGTTAGCCAAAATAGATGACAGGGATAGGTCCTATCAAATCAAGCACCAAAACATAATTATGATGAAAGTAGTCTTACAAAGTAGATTTAGAGGACATAAAATATCTTAACACTTATTTCTAAGTATGTAGGAATAATTTAGACATTATCCATCATCCTCAAAAGATCAAAAAATAAGGTAACATGTAGATACACCAAACAATATGCCACAAGTTAGCTGCAAAAAATTATTCCAGGTGAAAAAATCTAATGAAGATCCCCACACCCCAAGGTAGGACAAAAAAATAAATGAAAAAAAAACTCTTGAGAAAGTGGATACATCTAAGGATTCACCACACACCAATGAACAACACCGTTTGAACCAACCAAAGTAGTTACACTAAAGCACATCTTTCAATCACCAGGACCCATAAAATAGAACTTCTAAAATTATTTGAGGCACACACAAGCATGTTACATGAACATCCAACAAAATTATCAAACCATTCCTATAATTCTTCATATAAAGATCGTATTAGCACAACATAACTGGTACTAAACACTTAATTTTGGAGAGCTAGTCAAACACAAAACGCAATATCATTACTTGCAAACTTCAATATCATCTAATAATTAAACTGACACAGAACAAAAAATGTAAACATGTCCTCCAAGTTGCAGCATTAGAAGCATCAATGTAGATGAATGTGAAGATTTCCTAGATCACTTCTAACAAAGAACCAATCTATTAGCCAACAAAAATTACTAACAATATCAGATGCAACACCAAGGAGCTAAAATGATTAGGAGTGTAATTCGCATAGGGCATAAACATTATATCCAAGTATAAAAAAACTTATTTGAAAATGTGGAGGAATGTGGAGTATTCTCTTTGGAATACATCAATACATACACCTTATACCAACTTTCTCCATGAGGCCTCCAAGAACCAAATTGTTCCAAAAACATCAAATTCTCAATTTGTGCATAGTCTTAATAATGGCATACATATAATTCTCATATTTAATATATTGACATATCTGAACATCCACATGTCATATTTATCATCAACATCATCAACACTATAAATACAACCAACTTAGCGTAGACATTAGATAGAAATGAGGTGGACAATTCATAGACTACAAACAATATCCATATTTTCTTCACATCAACCTTAGTAATACAGATTGATAACAACAAATCATAAGTAGTAACTGTTAGATTTGTGTGAATGTTGTCATGGATGTCAAACCTTGTGGTCAAGTTAGGATCAGATGTAGTATGTTGACCAATAGTGGAAGATAGATATGTATGTGATATTGAGCAACAAGACTTGTATGGTTTATAGGAGGTTTTTTTTCAGAATATTCTTTTCTTCAGAATCTATTGTTTTTGCTAGTCTTTTTTTGTATCATGTGCTGGTATTAGTTGTGACTATTTAATTGTTATTTAACTTTTGATATTGTAATATGTTCTATGAATCCTATGCCCAAGACTCTGTGGAATTCCTATCTTGAAGATGGAAGTCATTTTTCTTGGAATTTGTGTTTTTGGGTTCGGTAGACCCTTATTTTATTCTGGTAGTTGATGCTTGTGTTCCGATATTGAAGCATGTGAAGGAAGCGTTTAGAAGATTTGTGAAGGCTGACTTGGTTACCTCATTTTGGTCAAGGCATATTTAGGTAGTGTGTTGATCCGAGCAATGTATTATTGTATGAACCTTCTTGTGATTGGCCGACCTATTATCTTGGGGTATGTATTTATAGGTATATATATATGTGTGTGTGTGTGTGTGTGTGTGTGTGTGTGTGTGTGTGTGTGTGTGTGTGTGTGTGTGTGTGTGTGTGTGTGTGTGTGTGTGTGTGTGTGTGTGTGTGTGTGTGTGTGTGTGTGTGTATGTATTTGTGTGTGTGTGTGTGTGTGTGTGTGTGTGTGTGTGTGTGTGTGTGTGTGTGTATGTATTTGTGTGTGTGTGTGTGTGTGTGTGTGTGTGTGTGTGTGTGTGTGTGTGTGTGTGTGTGTGTGTGTGTGTGTGTGTATGTATGTATCTTTGTATGTATGTATATGTACACATATATACATACATACACACACTGTTACTACTTATCAAGTTACCATTAGTTTTTATATTCAAAGTCATACTTTATATTCTAGTTGGTTAACAATACCGAATCATGCAGTTGATATAAATAGAGAAGTCGGTATGCATAGTCTAGTCAGTTACAGAAGAAAGCAGTCACAGAATGTAGTATACACCGAGCTATCTACCGAGTATCTTTTTATGGCTACTGAGCAGTAAAGTTAACACACCAAGTTGATATTCACTGAGTGAAACATGTTACCAGATACATTGAACCTGGACATGCATATGACAACATGTTACAAGATCAAGGCACATCTAACCATTATTATATTCGAAATTGCACTATAAGATTGTGTATGATTGCAAGGTCAATCTAACCAATGAAATATTTTGTTTAGTTATTCATTCGAGGAATCTTGTTTGTAAGATTGAAGCAATGAATTGGATCACTGTTTTAAGAGATCTATATATACAGCATTATTGAAGTGTATGTAAGCATGAAGGAAGACTGTTACAAAGACATAGAGGTCACCGAGAAGGTTTTCAGAGAACAGTCGAAGAACAAAGTAAACAGAAGGGTTTACCAAGTTACTATATGAGTTACCGAGGTATACTATAAGCAAGGTAATCTTATCCTGAGCACATAGAATCTGCTATAACATTTCAGATGTAAAGTTGCAGATGTTTGTAATGATTTTATTGTAATATTGTGAAGATTGAAAGAAAAACCTTTAATAGGGTAAAAGAATCTAACCAAGTCTATAGATTGTAAAGCCTCTAACCAGGTGCAGCATTCAGAATAAATGTTGTAAAATCCTTTATCAAGGTAGATCTAACAGATCTTGTTACTCCTAACAGGGTAAGCTATTAGAAATAGCTAAATGTAGCTCTAACCAAGCATTCTTTATTATTGCAGTAGTGAAGTTGTGGGTGCCATCCCCACCGCAGTTTTTCTCTCTAACCAAGAGTTTCTGCATAACCAAAATATATGTGTTATGGAGTGAATCATGTATGATTGTATTCTGTTTGTTTTAACTTTATTTTATGTTACTACACTATTATGTTTATGCATAACAGTAAGGTTATTGTTAAAGAAAGGTTTTGAAGTACTGATTCACCCCTCCCCTCTCAGTACATTAGCTTTCCATATTGGGCCTAACAATTCGTATCAGAGCTTCAATCTTGGAAAAGGGTTTAACTACCGAAAGAGAAAGATCTTATCAATGGAAGGCTATAAACAATCTCGGAGGATTGTGTATCTGCAGGAAGAGCTGGATCATGCAAATCAAGTGATTGCAGACATGCAAAGGCAAATACAAAAATCTCTGAAAGTAAGAAGAAGATTATCTGATGACTTGTAGGATACTCAAGAGTTAGTGGAACAAATTGAGACATCATCTGAGAATAGTATATCTAAAGAAACTGAAGAAATGATTGGAGTGTTGAAAGAAAAGAACAAAGCATTGGCTGATCAACTAAAAGCAATGAAAAGAGAACATGAAAATTTCAGTACACAGATGACTGAAAAACCTAAATGCATTGAGGACAGTAGAGGATAAAGCAAGAGATCTACAAAGAGAGAAACAACAACTTGAAGTCTTAGTATTTGATAAGAATGATGAAATCATAAGGTTAACTGGGATTCAACAAAATATGATAGATCAACTAGGTTATGCACATCATGAAGCAATTCTAAAGAATGATGAAAATCAAGCATTGAAACTTGAAGTATCAAGGTTGACTGATGAACTTGAAACAGAGAAGAAATCCAAAGAAACATTGAAGAAGAGTTATGATGCATCAAAAATGTTGGATGAGCAAGTGAATACAAGAAGACCCAACAAAGATGCAGGACTCAGTTACAAAGGAAAAGAATCAACCGAGAAAGGAATTCTTACTATCGAGAGAGGAGAATCATCAAAGCAAGATGGAAACAGGAATAACATCAAAAGGAAGAAGCCTATTTTCTACTACTATGGAAATCAAGGTCATACTACCAACATATGCCAGATTAGAAATGGTAAGCAACCGAATATCACTAAGTCCAATGGATATTGTTACAATTGCAATAAATATGGTCACACACCTAATCAATGTAGGACAAAGTTAGTTAACAACTATCAGAAGGCAAAATTCAAAGGGTTTTGTAGAAACTGCAATAGATATGGACATAGTACCGAGAAGTGCTGGTCTAAGCAAAAGAACTACATGCGGTGTCCACACCAAGCAAACACTAGAGGTTACAGAACTCACACAGATCCTTACCGACAATATGCAGCAGTACCATGGGATTATAGTACAAGGATATGGTGCAAATGTTGTGGAAGATATGGACATATTAGTGCCAACTATTTTATAAGGTTTGGAATGAACAACCGAAGATCATGGAGAAATCCTGGTATGGCATGTTTTCATTGTCACAAAGTTGGACATTTAGTTGGAGATTGCAGAGATCAACCTAGAAGAGACACTAAAGAGATAAAAGAAAAATTTAAGATGATTTGGAAAAAGAAGGAAATCATGTCAGATGAAGAAAGCACCTTACCTACCGAGTTAGGTGCACCTATTCCAAATTAATCAGAAAAGGTATGAAGGGACTGCATTCTCTAAAGGTTAAATCATAATAGTTCCTATTCTATTATGTACAAAATTCAAAATTTGCATAGTTAAGATGTATTAGTAAGTTTGAAATTCTATCAAAAGTACTTTACAAGAAACCTGTCAAGTCGGTGTATATAGGAAGCCTGTCAAGTCGGTAAATGAAGGAAATTTGGTTACTTGGTTAAAATTAAAAAAAAGTGAGTAAATCGATTAAAGGTGAACCAAGTGCATTTAATGTTTTGACCTAACTCGCACAGAGCCTGATAAGGTATTTTGGGTACTTAAAGGTATTTTCGCAGTCATTTTCATTCACCAAGTTTTCAAGAGAGCAGAGCAAAGCAAATCAAGGTGATCAAACTTCATTCAGAGCGAATTTCAAGGTATTTACATCAAATCTCATCACACTGTTAAGCTGGTTTTCGATCTTGTCAAATTGCTATTATCTACCGAGTGTGAAGCATCAGTCATTTGTAAACCATCAAACCCTAAGGATAGTTTGCTAAGTTTTTACCTGAAATCTACAATGGCGCCCACGATCCAAGATCCCGTAGTTGTCAAGAATGTGGAGAAGCCCTCACTAAAGTACTCTTTGACTCCTAAAGTCGCCTATAAACCGGATGACAAAACTGCATTTTCGCTCATTCCGGATCTAGTCTTGTTAGTTGAGGATGTTAGATTCTTCACCAAATGTCGTGTTGAAGAACTCGGTCATGTTGAGATTAGTGACACATATGATGAACTTTCTACCGATGACAAAATGGATAGCAAGTACGAGCATATCAAAATCAAGGGATTAACTGAAGCCCTAGCCTATCCCCATGTGTTCAAACCCTAGTGGGTTAAGTTTGTTTTAAGCAGAGTTCATGATGATTTTATGTGGCTAGAGGAGCAACCATTCAAAATCACCAAGGAAATCATTCATGTGATCACCGGGTATCCTATCTATGATCATGCACGAGCATAAAAAATGATATCATAGAAGGAGCTAATCAGTCTAACTGGAGTAGAATCTGATTATCGAGGACTAAAATTGAACAATGTCACTGATGCAGAACTTAAGTTTGCAATTAGAGTAATTGGTTACTGTTTCTTCCAATCAACAAGGGAAAATAGTGTACCATGTGTCGTAGTTGACTTAGCCTACAAAATAGTGAAAAAGGGAATTAAAGTATATTTATGTGAAGTGCTACTGAAGAACTTGTTTGAGAACCTAAACACAATAAGGAAGCCGAAGAAGAACAACTCGACAAACACACTGAAGTTTGGTTCACTTCTTGTATGCATGTTTTTCTACTTTGAGAAGTTCTTTCCCTCAGTCGGTAAAGTAGTTTGGGAGCTACACCGACCTATCACCCATCAAATCAATGATTTTATCAAGAAACAAGGAGATAATTTTAATGATATCATGGATGACTATTTCAGCAAATTTCAAGAGAAGATGCACAACAGGTATCAGATTCCACCACAGCTGGTAGAGAAATATAAGGATAATATATGTTTTGAGGTAGACACCGATTACTATTATATGAATGCTATTGAACCAAGGACTCAATCTTTGCCACCAATGGGTTATGAGATTGACTATGATATCACACAATAGCAAATTGATGCCTATCTTTCATTGCCAAGGCATGCTACCGAACTAAGATATGGAACTTATGAAGAGGTGAAAGAAAAAGTAAAAATGAGCATTGTAGTACCCAAGGCTACAAGAAGGGCTACAAAGATGATAAAGGTTTTATCTGAGAAATTCAAAGAAGAATCCTCCTATACACCTGTCAAAGGCACTCTTTCCATTACCGAAGAGGAATCAGAAGCTCAAGATGCAGCAATAACATTAAGTACCGAGTTGCCTAAGGGTAAAGTTTTGAAAACAAAGAAACAGGACATTTCAAAGGCCCTACCGACTCCACCAACAAAAAGACCTAACACTAGAGCATCAGTTGCATCACCGACTAAGAAACAAAAGAGTGTTACTATAACCAAGGTAACCAAGACCTACAAGAAATCTACTCAGAGACTCATTTTGGCAAAAGAGTCTAGTGATACATAATCCGATGATGCAAATAAATTTCAGATTGTAAAAAGCAAGAAGGTAAATATTCATATTGTTGAAAACTTTTGTGCCAATCTTAAAGAATATGGTGGATTTGTAGGATTTAGATATGTCAAGTATGAGACTAGGAATAATGATGAGAAGTGACAAATTGAAGAAGTTGTCATCTGCACACTTCTAAAGTTTCGGCTAGCTCCATTAGAACTGGTAAAGTCACTTCCGAGTGAATTATACTTACATATTGATAACAGATGGAAATATGCAATGGACTCAGAGAAACAAATAAGAGAAAGAAGTCTAGTCCATCTATTTCTTGATATGTCTGTAGCAAAAATTAAGGAGCATTTGACAACATACAATTCTAAATTTCTTGTCAAACAGAGAGCCTTAAAATTGATGAATGGGTTATACATTGATGTAGAAAATGAGACAAAAGCCAAGTGGCGGGGAATCTTCAAACTAAAGGATGTCAGTGAACAATCTCAAGTTGAAATTGTTGATGTCATCGAGAAAGATCCTAATGTCATCGAGAAAGATCCTAATGTCATTGAGAAAGATCCTAATGTCATTGAGCAAGGTCCTGATGCTACCAAGCAAGACCCAACTGACACTATTTAAATTGATGAAGATGTCATGGATGCAGAAGCATCGGAGCAGGAAATGATAGAAGGCACTACCTATGCAAAACTTGTATCTAGTGAATCAGTCTTAGAACAAGTTCAGCCTTATCCGCCGATCAAGCCACCTATCTCAACCGAAGCTCCTAAGGATACAGAACAAGGCACTGAAGGTCACAAGTCTGAAGCAGCAGGAGATACATCTAAAGATCAGACATTTCAAGCACCGTCAAGCACTGAAAATGTTACAGTTGAGACCCCTAGTACCGAGACACCCAAGGACACCACAATGGCTACAGGAACCGACCAAAGTGTTGCATCTACCGAGCAACCTAATGAGTGTTAGCAAGCCTCACAAGCACTTGTCTTAGTACAACCAATCAAAGGTAAAGAGAAGAAGGTGAGAAAGCATAGTTTCAAAGTTGATTTAACTAAACCGATAGTGTTGCCCAATGTGGATATCTCAAAATTAAAAGGGAAAGCACTTATTGATTTCGGTGAAGTATGCAAAGAAAAGGCCGAACAAGAAAAACAATTGGCCATTCAAAAGAAGAATAAAGTACTCTAGAAGGTAAAGACACTACTAACAGATATGCTACCTTCAGCAACAGTGTCAACCGATGCAGCCATCCACATTCAACTAGATGAACTCCTTACTCAAATAGAAACATCTGGAGTTGATGCATCTGAGTACTTGAGCAAGCTAAAAGATAAAGAGCTTACTGCAAAAATGATAGAAGAGGTACAAAAAGCTCTCGCTATAGGAAAAGTAAAGCTTGTCAAATTCATTGCTAATTTGTCCCCTCAACTCAAGCATATTCTTTATTTATTTTAGAAACTTTGTACATTTTCCTTATTCATTAAAGATATAAGGAATAAAACTGATGCAATTGAGAAAGAGATCACCAATCTCTCAACTAAGTTGACCACTGAGCCTAATTTAGTTCAGAATTTTTATACTAAGCTTCAACAGCTCATGGCTCAACAGTTAGAACTCAGAA
>NC_081411.1:631932405-631977405 GCF_030272615.1 Cryptomeria japonica | reverse complement strand
GAGGAAAGTTAAATACTAAACTAGGTGCTAGGAGAGTGTGAAATTGGATGCACTAATAAAGGTGTACAAATTATGATGCTACATTTAGCCTCAACTTTAGTGGAGTATGAGATTTGTTAGGACCTAGAGGCAACTAAGAGGGGGGGTTGAATCGGTTGTCTATTAGTTTCAACCCAAATATAACTTATTCAAAATTAATGCATAATACCGGTAAACCAAACATAATGTCAGTTGATAGTTTAACAGTTAATTACAATACTAGTAAAGTTCAATGCATGAAACAAAAAGACAAATAACATCCACAACACATGACACAGATATTTGTACATGCGATGGGATGGGGTTTGGGATAGACTAGCCTAGCCTATGCTCTTGGGTCCTTCCCTTGGATCACCTAGTGTTCTCTTCAAGCCCTAGGGTCTCTAGGACTTCTTTTTCTTGAGGAATCCTCTGACCTTGCCGAATCCACCCACCAATGAGTTGCAATACTGCTCCTAAGGTCTCACCTACTCATGAGACTCAAAAACCCCCTTACTAAGGCTAATAAGGGCTATTCTTGTTCCACACCTTCCAAGGTCTTAACAAAGATAGGTCAGGAATTTTTCATGGTTTTTCCACCCATACATGTGCCCCCAAGAGGTTTCAAGATTCCAACCCCTTACCGATTTCACTATTTTGTGTTTTTGCCTTCACATAGGGCTACAAGGGTTAGGACCAATTAGGCCTCCTTCCCAGACTTTTAGGGCTCCCTCTCACAAATGATGCACAAAAAACCCAAACTCCCAAAATGGAATACCATTCATTTGGAAAGGGCTCAAGGATTTCTATGGTTTTGGGCCTCCAAGTGGCCAGACAATGCCTTGGGCGAATTTTGGGGTTTTTAAGGGTTTTGTGAGGGTTTTTAGGGTCTACCTGGGTCACAATGAATGTTTTGTGTTTTAGCCACCTTGTCTAGATTGGTGGACGTTCCTCCTTCACACCAATTATGCTTCACTCACTCATCTGTACCTCCTCCAAAGGGTGCACTCACCTCTGACCGACCTTGCTCTCGAGGACCTCTGCAACTTGACCTCTCCTAGTCGGACATTGTTCAGTCTCGCCTAGGAGAGGGTCTTTGTATGGACTCCCTACATTTTCAAGGGCCCTCCTTGCATTTTACTATGGTACAAGGTCTTCACTTACATTCCCCATAGTTTCATGGTGATTCCACAATGGGGAATGGACTTATGACTTCATTTGCACAAACCAGTCCAAAACTGGACAAAGAAAAGACAGTTTACAAAGTATTTACAAACACACACAACCTACAAATAAAAACCTAATCTAGTTGCTCACAATCAAATTATTTACACCATATATGTCACTCCACACATTTTTGCATGCAATTCAATCCATTAACTTTCTCGGTAGCTTCATTCAAACTGACTGGTAACCAATTTTCAGTCTCAGTCATGTCACTTTGCTTGGGCTGTACAATGTCTGACATCCAACCCATTAACTTAGGGTTTGAAAATACTTATACTACCCTCTCCTTAGTATGTGTGCCCATATTAGGTTTTTCCACACCAACCTAAGGATTTTGGCCTCCTGGTGGAAAAGTTGCTTGACAACTTTTAAAAGTTGTCATGCAACTTTTGCAACTTTTGAGCAACTTTCCCAATGTTGCTTTTCTTGACTTCTGGACCCACATTGGGCCAACCTAAGGACACCACCATGCTATGAAGGACCCCTAAACACCTCCAAGACACACATACCCTCTATTTTCAAGAAAATCTCAATCTTGACTTATGACCCTAAGATCTCAACTAGGACCCTAACTAGGACCTATGAGCACTTGGCTCTTTATTTTATATACAAAGGCTTCAAAAGAAGAATAACACCAGAAAAACAAGAAGGAGTGAGAGATTGGAAGGGTGCTCCTACACCATACTCCCCCTCTGCACACAACTAAGAAAAATAAAAAGAGATGAGAGCCGGGTCTATGCCAAGTGTCTTGAACTTTCTCTCCTCCACCCAAGTAGCTTCAGATACTGGTTGATCTACCCATTTCACTAAGTTCTCCATGTAGACCTGGTGTCTAGTAGACTTCTTCACCCTTGACTTCAAGATCTCCTCTACCATAAGCTTCTTCACTTGTGGTAAGACATTAACATCTAGGTCCTGCAGCACCTTGGTTTGGTTCTCCTTTTGCCTTGCTATTTCACCCTTGTACACGATCAAGTCAGCTACATTAAAGACTAGTGAAATGGCTAAGTCTGAAGGTAAATCAACCTTATAGGCATTCTCACCATATTTTTCTAGAATTCTACAAGGTCCTACCCTCTACATTTGTAGTTTGGTAGGCTTACCACTTTGCATCCTATCTTTGCTCAAATGGACCATCACATAGTCACCCACCTTGAATTGAACTTCTCTTCTTCTCACATCCATTTTGGCTTTCAACTTTTGAGTGGATTCAAGGATGGTCTTCTTAACCTGCTCTTGGACTTCCTTGATGGTTTGAGTGAAGTCCTCTACTTGCCTACTCTTCATTTCCAAAGTACCAAGGTCTCTCAACTCACATACTCCCCTTGGATGTCTGCCATACACAACCTCAAAGGGACTTCTTCTAGTGGTCCTATTCATACTATCATTATATGCATACTCTGCTTGAGGAATGATTAGGTCCCATGTCTATCCATACTCCTTGGTTAGACACCTCAACAAATTGCCCAACACCCTATTGATGACTTCAGTTTAACCATCTATTTGTGGATGGTAAGTTGAGCTAAATGACAAGTTAGTTCCTAGTCTCCTCCATAACGTTTGCCAAAAATGACGCATGAACTTGCTTTCCCTGTCTGAAATAATGCTTAAAGGGAGTCCATGAATCCTAACAATCTCTTTGAAGAAGAGATGTGCAACATAGCTAGCATCATGTGTAGTCTTACATGGAATGAAATGACTCATCTTGGAGAATCTATCTATTACCACATAGATGTTGTCCATACATGTCTTTGTCTTGGGAAGTCCTACTACAAAGTCCATGCTTATACATTCCCAAGGCCTGTTTGGGACTGGTAATGGTTGATAGAGACCAACATTGCTTGATCCTCCTTTTGCTCTTTGGCATACACCACATTGCTCCACATACCTCTTCACGTCTCTAGGCAACTTTGGCCAATAGTAGTACCTCTATACTAGATCCAAGGTTTTGTTGACTCCAAAGTGTCCACTTAAAGTGCCATTGTGTTTCTCTTGGATGAGGTTTTCCCTCATGGATCCTCTTGGCACACACAACTGATTACCCTTGAACAAGAGACCATTTTGGAGAGTGTAATCTGCATACTCACCATGGAAATGGTTCTCAAACTCTTTGCAAACCTTGTAAGCTGATGAGAAGTCTTCATCTCCTTCATAGAGGTCTTTGAAACCTTCTATTCCTATGCTCTGCAATAGTAGCTCTTGAACTATCAACAACTTCCTGCTTAAGGCATCTGCCACCTTGTTAAGTTGCCCCTTCTTATGCTTAATGATGAAGGTGAAGGATTGGAGGTATTCCATCCATTTCAGATGTCTATTGCTAAGTTTCTCTTGAGTGTTAATGTAACTCAATGCCCGGTTGTCTATGAACACCACAAATTCCTTTGGGAGTAGGTAATGCCTCCATTTCTTAAGAGACTGCACTAATGCATACAACTCTAGGTCATAGGCTGAGTACTTCTTCTTTTCTTCATTGAGCTTCTCACTGAAAAATGCCACAGGTCTTCCCTCTTGACTCAATACACCCCCTACTGCAATTCCACTTGCATCACACTCCAAAGTGAATAGCTTATCAAACGTAGGTAGGAGAAGGATAGGTTTTGTGGCTACTTCTTGCTTCAACAATTGAAATGCTTTGTTAGCCTACTCAGTCCATTTAAACTTAGTTTTAAGGCCTCCTTTGATGGTGTCAAGGACTGGTGCACATATACCACTAAAGCTCCTCACAAACTTCCTATAGAATTGAGTTAATCCATGGAAACTTCTAACTTCAGTCCCTATTTTAGGTGCAGGCCAATTCAAGATTGCCTCCACTTTGCTTGGATCCATCTTCAAGGTTCCCTTAGACACCACAAATCCTAAGTAGACCAGATCTTGCTTCAAGAAGTCACACTTCTCTAGGTTGATGGATAACTTCTCCTCATGCAACCTCTCTAAGACTAACCTCAAATGCTCAAGATGCTCCTCTTTGGTTCTGCTATAGATGAGAATGTCATCTAGGTACACCACTACAAATCTGTCTGTGAAATCCTTTAACACCTCATTCATCAACCTCATGAAGATGCTTGGAGCATTGGTGAGTCCAAATGGCATCACAAGCCATTCATACAATCCCTCTGTGGTCTTGAAAGTAGTCTTTCACTCATCACCCTCCTTGATTCTAATCTGGTGATAACCACTTTTAAGGTCTAGCTTGGTAAAATACATAGCACCTCCTAAACAGTCCATTAAATCCTCTATTCTAGGAATAGGAAACCTATACCTTATGGTGATCCTATTGATTGCCCTTTAATTAGTGCAAAGTCTCCACTTGCCTCCCTTCTTATATGCTAGCACTACGGGGACTGCACATGGGTTGATGCTCTTCTTAATCAGTCCTTGTTCCAATAACTCCTGCACTTGCCTTGCTACTTCCTTATTCTGGTCAGGAGTGAGCTTATATGTTGCCTTGCTAGGTAGGGATGCTCCGAGAACAAATTCTATTTGATGACTTATAGACCTTCTTGGTGGGAGTGTTGCAGGTGCTCCATCACTCACTATGTCCTTATACTCTTGCAACATGTGCTTCACCTCCTTGGGTACTTCTTCCTGCAACTTGTCTTCTTCCTCCTTTGGTTTCACAAAGATGGCACACTTCACTATCTCCTCCTCATGTAGCAAGTTTAAAAACTCTTTACCAGTAGCCAATAAGACACTAGGTGTTCTTGAAGTTCCTTCTTCATTCTTTGTCAAGGACTGAATCTTGAAGGTCTTGTTGTCCTTCTTAAAGGAGATGGAGTTCTCCTCTCCATCATAGATCACCTTCCTATCAAATTCCCAGGGTCTACCTAGCAATATATGACAAGCATCCATGGGTAACACATCACAAAGGATCTTATCCTTGTATCCTCCAATAGAAAACCCTACCCAGGTCTATTCATTGACTAGCACACTCTGCTCATGATTCAACCATGTCACCTTGTATGGGTTAGTGTGGGGTATCCTTGTGAGCTTCAACTTCTTGACTGCCTCCTTTGATATTATATTATCAGTTGACCCTGAATCAACTATCACCTTGCAAACTTTACCAAGAATCTTGCATCTCACCCTAAACAATGCTCTCCTATGCTTAGGTTCATTCTTGACTGGTTGTCTTATCAAAACCCTATTGAACATCAGATTTTCTCCAATCTCTAATTCAATATGGTCCACCTCAGGTGTCTTTCTATTTCAAGAGTCTTCATGTGCATAAGCAACCCTCTTTCCACTGTTTGATGATGTAGGCTTGTCAAGGCATCTATATGCCATGTGTCCCAATTGTCCACAGTTGTAACACTTCATAGTTACAAAGTAGGAGTTACCTCTGCTGGTACCTCTACCCCTTCTTGGACCACCTTATTCACCTCTTCCTCTAGAATGGCCTCCTATGAGATTGGTTTCACTACTATGCTCAGTTAACTTTGCTTCTCCTTGGTTCCTTTGCTCATTTACCTTGCTTTGGTAACCACCTCGATGATTCACTTGTTCTCTACCTCTACCTCTACCCCTATTATTAGATTTTCCTTTCCTTTTGTTCCTCTCTTCTACCTTGACAGCAAGCTGATGACTTTTTTGAATAGTAGTAGGAGTCCATAGGCTTATCTCCTCTTGAATGTTCCACTTTAGACCACTTAGATACCTAGCGACCTTAATAGATTCATCTTCTTGGACTTTGGATCTAAGACAAATTTTTTGAAATTATTCAGTGTAGGAGGTCACATCAAGGTCTTTTTGCTTCAAACCCTATCTCTTCTTATGAAGTTGGACTTCATAATCCTCTGGTAAGTAGTTCTCTTTAATCTTACTCACCATGGCCTTCCAATTTGCAATAGGTAGCTTCCCCATGCTAACTCTCTCTTCTTGCAGGTACTTCCACCATGTCAAAGCTGCCCCCCTTAATCTTAATTTGGCAACTTTAACCTTTTGAGCCTCTGTCACTCCCTCACACTCAAAGTGGTTTTCCATGCCCTCAATCCATTCCATAATAGTGTCAATGTCCATTCTTCCACTGAAATGTGGCAATCCTTAAAAAGCTTTAGTGTTCAAAGCCTTAATGGCCTTTACAAATGGTTCTTTATTGAACAAAGGATCTGGTTCAGGGATAATGTCATCTATGTCTATAGTTTTCTTGCCTTTACCCTTGGTATCTTCATCCCAAGGTCCTTGTGTCCTCTGATCCACCACTTCCTACAACTTATCCCTTATCTCACTCATAGCTTCTTCTAGGAGTCTGTTTTTCTCCTTCTGCTCTTCTACCTCTCTAGCTAGCTCTGCATTAGTGACCATTCTACTCTCCCCTACTGATTCACTAGTATATAGAGACATACACAATCCAACAAATCTTTAACTTGCTTTGATACCAATCTGATGGGATGGGGTTTGGATAGACTAGCCTAGTCTATGCTCTTGGGTCCTTCCCTTGGATCACCTGGTGTTCTCTTCACACCCTAGGGTCTCTAGGACTTCCTTTTCTTGAGGAATCCCCTAACCTTTCCCAATCCACCCACCAATGAGTTGCAATACTGCTCCTAAGGTCTCACCTACTCATGAGACTCAAAAACCCCCTTACTAAGGCTAATAAGGGCTATGCTTGTTCCACACCTTCCAAGGTCTTAGGAAAGATAGCCCAGGTCTTTTTCATGGTTTTTCCACCCATACATATTCCCCCAAGAGGTTTCAAGATTCCAACCCCTTACCGATTTCACTATTTTGTGTTTTTGCCTTCACATAGGGCTACAAGGATTAGGACCAATTAGGCCTCCTACCCGGACTTTTAGGGCTCCCTCTCACAAATGATACACAAACAACCCAAACTCCCAAAATGGACTACCATTCATTTGGAAAGGGCTCAAGGATTTCTCTAGTTTTGGGCCTCCAAGTGGTCATACAGTGCCTTGGCGAATTTTGGGGTTTTTAAGGGTTTTGTGAGGGTTTTTAGGGTCTGCCTAGGTCACAGTGAATGTTTTGTGTTTTAGCCACCTTGTCTAGATTGGTGGAGGTTCCTCCTTCACACCAATTATGCTTCACTCACTCCTCTGCACCTCCTCCAAAGGGTACACTCACCTCTAACCAACCTTTCTCTCCAAGACCTCTGTAACTTGACCTCTCCTAGTCGGGCACTATTCAGTCTCACCTAGGAGTGGGTCTTTGTATGGCCTCCCTGCATTTTCAAGGACCCTTCTTGCATTATACTATGGTACAAGGTCTTTGATGGCATATGGACAATCCAATGAGACATTGTGTGTGATTGAAGGTTTTGTCATTGATGGCAACCTTGCAATCCTATGGCACTAACAAAGCATTACTCAGGAAACCTTGCAATCCTATGGCACCAGCAAAACATTACTCAGGAAACCTTGCAATCCTATGGCACCGGAAAAGCATTACTCAGGCAACCTTGCAATCCTATGGCACCAGCAAGACATTATACCAGCAAAGCATTACTCAAACAAAACAGTGCACCGGCATCAACAAAATCAATCTACACCGGCACAAAAAAGAACATGTATACCGGCACAGAGGCTGATAGGATTTTTGATATGTAATATTTTGTTTATTATTGTAAGCCAACTTGGAAAATTGTAAAATAACTCTTGTATATAAAAGAGATCATTGTAGACATTTGTAATATATGGATAGGAAGCATAATAAATTATAAGGTAGACCTAATGTGCGAATTGTAGGTCAAGGGTATATGTAAAGAAGAGAGCAAGAAACAGTACTGAATCTGGCATTAAAGATGCTATTGTAAAGCAGTACATAATATTGGACTTGTGTAAATCCTCATTGTAAGTCAGTGTGACTTCTTATTGAGTAGTGAGCTCTAGGCAGTTGGCCTTCTTGCATGTGCAGGCCCCTATTGTAAGTAATATTCTCTTATTGGCCAGTAAGTGAATATTGTGGGTCACAAATCCCACCGAGGTTTTTCCCACACTGGGTTTCCTCATTAAACATCTTTTGTTATGGTGTTCTTTTCATGTGGATGTTTTTGATTCTATTATTTGCATTAATTTTTGCATACCGGTATACTGTTACTTTATGTTCTACATATTCAGTTTCAAGAAAATCTCATTACTAGTCAGATACTGATTCACCCCCCCCTCTTAGTATCTATGGGAACCCTAATAGTCTTCACTTCCATTCCCCATAGTTTCATGGTGATTCCATAATGGGGAATGGACTTATGACTTCATTTGCACAAACCAGTCCAAAACTGGACAGAGAAAAGACAGTTTACAAAGTATTTACAAACACACACAACCTGCAAATAAAAACCTAATCTAGTTGCTCACAATGAAAGTATTTACACCATATAAGTCACTCCACATAGTTTTTCATGCAATTAAATCAATTAACTTTCTTGGTAGCTTCATTCAAACTGATTGGTAACCAATTTTCAGTCTCAGTCAGGTCACTTTGCTTGGGCCGTATAATGTCTGACATCCAACCCATTAACTTAGGGTTTGAAAATACTTATACTACCCTCTCCTTGGTTTGTGTGCCCATATTAGGGTTGTCCATGCCAACCTAAGGATTTTGGCCTCCTGGTGGAAAAGTTGCTTGACAACTTTTAAAAGTTGTCATGCAACTTTTGAGCAACTTTCCCAATGTTGCTTTTCTTGCCTCCTAGACCCACATTGGGCCAACCTAAGGACACCACCATGCTATGAAGGAACCCTAAACACCTCCAAGACACACATACCCTCTATTTTAAAGAAAATCTCAATCTTGACTTATGACCCTAAGATCTCAACTAGGACCCTAACTAGGACCTATGAGCACTTGGCTCTTTATTTTGTATACAAAGGCTTCAAAAGAAGCATAACACCAACAAAAAAAGAAGGAGGGAGAGCTTGGAAGGGTGCTCCTACACCAACGTGGAAACCCTGTAAGGGGAAAAACCATGGTGGGAAACCTTTATCCACAATCAGATGATACTACTGCAGATAGTATGTGTGTACAATATGGGGTCTGCACATGCAAAAAGGCCAACTACCTAGAGCTCACTGCTCAATCACAAAATCGGAATCACATTGACTACAATTGGATGGTTAAATCCAATGATAATGTACTACTCAAAATAGCATCTTCATATGTTGGATTTAGTACTAGTTAAGCTCTGATTGCCTTCTCCAAAACTCCCTTGAATCTTCAAATGATGTCTGCATGTATATCTCTTCTTATATTTGCATATACTAAAAATACCTTATACTCTACCACTTCTTACATTAATCTCACAAATGAGATCTTACATATATACCAAAACCTAAGACCAAATGTGTAGGTTGGCTTACTAAGAATATTACAATAAAATCAATTACAAATGAATCAATATGTGATGCATCATGTCGGCTCAATGTATTTACAATAATAACCAATAAACAAATCATCTCCATAACGTGTCATGCTAATCTGGAATAGATAACGCTTGCCGGTTCATAACCTAGACCAATTTGTCGGTAACAACAAATATGCAAACTCGATTAGACCAATAACCAAATCACTAGAACCAAGTGTCCAAACAATGTCTTCAACATAACCAAGTAATCTCTAGATGATAATAGATCATCCTCAGTGCCAGTGAACAATATAACCTATTGGTGAACCAGATACTAGTGACTATGCATAAGTCACTGAACATGCTGGTGAACATAACCAAAGATCTCCAATGCTGATAAGTGTTGACATCAATGACAAAACTAGTGCAACACATCCAAAATACTAACAATCTCCCCCTTTGGCATTGATGGCAACACAAGATGGAAAAACCATCTAAGTGCCAAAGCAAAAATGCCAAAAACCAAAAACCAAGAATCTCCCAAAGAGATCAATTACCAAAAATCAAAATACATAATATCTCTTCCCAAAAGATAATGTGTTTTTTCATAGATATCTCTCCCCCTTTGACATCAAATGCCAAAGCAATAGATAGAAACCAAATACAAATAGTTCATAGAACTTATTACAAAATACTAACTTATCCAATTTATCCAACTACTCCCCCTGAGAAGTAGCTCTCCTCATCAAAGCTGGAAAACAAATATTTCTCTATTAATTATGTCAGTTTGATGTCAAGCATCAACAATCTATGTCTCTACCGGTGAGGGTATAACTCCAAGATGCTCTCTGAGATATTCAAAACTTTCCTTAGGAAAAGGCTTAGTAAAAATATCTACAATCTGCTCTTTAGTATTCACATAAACCAATTTTACTTCTTTTGCTTCAATATTCTCTTTCAGAAAATTAAATTTGATAGAAACATGTTTAGTTTTAGAGTGAAATACTGGATTCTTAGATATATCATTGCTGCCATATTATCATAGTAAATGATTATAGATTCTTTGCATTTTACCTTTATGTCCTTCAACATTTGCTTAGTCCATAATACCTGGGTACAATTAGTTGCTGCTGCAACATATTCTGATTCTGCTGTTGATAATGATGTGCAACTCTATTTCTTGCTCAACCATGAAATTAATCTACTACCAAGAAAGAATGCTCCACTGGTGGTGCTCTTTCTGTCATCTACATCTCCTACCCAATTTGCATCTTTATATGTACATAAATCAAAATTTTCATCTTTAGGATAGCATAAACCAAGATTTGTTGTGCCTTGTAGATACCGAAAAATCCGTTTCACTGCTGATTCATGATTTTCTTTAGGATTACTCTAAAATCTTGAAACAATACATACTGTATTCATAATATCAGGTCTTGTTTGTGTCAAATAAAATAAATCTCCAATCATAGACTTATATCTTGTCGGATTAACAGGTGTTGATTCATCCTTCAATGATAGTTTATTAGTTGTAGTCATGGGTGTGCTTATCGGTTTAGAGTTTTCCATACCAAATTTATTTAGTAATTCATTAAAGTACTTTGATTGATTTATGATTATACCTTTATCAGTCTATGAAATCTGCAATCCTAGAAAGAATTTTATCTCCCCAATCATAGACATTTCAAATTCTTCCTGCATCTTATTAGGAAAATGTTTACACAATCCATCTTCTCCTCCAAAAATGATATCATCATTAGTTACTTTGTAATATAAGTTGTTGTCGGCATTACCTTTAGTGTAACCAAGCTTAAAAAGATATTTTTCCAATCTAGCATACCAGGCTCTAGGAGCTTGCTTTAATGCATATAAAGCTTTCCTTAACCTGCAAACCATATCTTTGTCATTTGTTAAAGAAAATCCATCAAGTTGTTCAATGTAAACTTCCTCTTCAATATCACTGTGTATGTGTAAAATTCATCTAAAAATAAGTAATCAATTAGAAGCAAAAGGGAAATCATGAATCCCTATCTAATCAAAGAATTTAACAAATAAAACAATGGAATAACACAATCAAGCAAATAGGAATTAAAATAATCAAATGAAATCAAAACTCCCTATCCCAAGATCGCGTATTGCTTCCATTGCTCTTCTCCTCTCTGTGGTATAATGGCTCTCAGATATTGTGTTGGTAACTTGCAAGTGACACAAAGATTCAAAGTTTGTGATTGTTGAGAATGGAGATTGGATGCTCAATTTATAGAAAATTGGAGAAGATTGATTGAAAGGTGGAACAGATTGATCAAGAGGTGGAACTCGGGTGAGCTCACATGAAAATTGATAGTTGAACTGTTGATTGTAGGAGTGAAACTCAATAGATTGAATAGATTAATTGAGTCAACTGATTGAGAAAAAGTTGACTGAAGGAAGAAAAAGAATGATTGGTGGAAATAAAGAAGATGACAGAGAGAGCTTAATTTAGAAAAAGCTAACTGAAAGATAGAAATAGAGATTGAAGAGATAAATGATTTAATTAATTAATTTAGCATGTGCTTGCATTTAGATTTAGATTATCAATTTAATCTTTGCATCATATTTATTCAAATAATTGAATTTATTTTAATTCAATTTAGTATTTGAATATATTTAGAACTTGACTTTGATTTTCAATTTGGTTTTTGAAATCATGCACATGTAATTGAATTTGGAAGAAATTGGAAGAAAATGAATTTAGAATTTGAAGAACTAGAAGAAATAATTAGTTAATTAAATAATTTAAAGAAATTATTTAATTATTTTCGAAATAGAATTTAATTAAATAATAAAGATTATTTAATTTGAAGGATTAAATCATAATTAATTAAATAATAAATATTTAATTAATATTTAGAAAAGGGTTAATGATTCAATGATGATTAGAGATAGAAATTGAATAATCAGTAATTTATTTAAATAATAAAGATTATTTAAATTGGGGAATTAATCATAATTAATTAAATAATAAATATTTAATTAATATTAGAAAATGGTTAAAATGATTAAATGATGATAGAATAGGAAATAGAATAATTAGTAAGATGATGAAGAAATATGAAATTAGAAGAATAAGATTAATTAACTTAATTAAATAATTAAAGAATTATTTAATCAATTAGAGGAATAATTAGTACATGATCAATGAGACATTTTTAGGTATGTACATTTTCCCCTCTTTGAGACAAAGTCAGAACGACATTGTTTCAAAGAAAACAAAAAATTCTGCCCTAGTATGCTTCAGTACTGTTGTATAGTGTAAATATGCCCCCTCAGAAAATGTAGTCGGAAAATTCCAAAATTGAGACCATGTTTTCGATATCAGTTTAATGAGAAAGCATGTAAAATTTTGTGCGATTTCGAGATCATTTGAGTAGGCTACAAGGTGTTTGAAGCCGGCGGGGACCATAAGCATCGAGGTGTCAAAAAACCCTAATTTTGAGCTATAAATAGAGATTTTTAGGTTTTCATTTACTCATTTGCAAATTGGTAATCCTTGGGTTTTCTCTGCAATTTGTGTGCTTTTGTCTGAGTATTTGATCATCATGGCTGGTTATAGAGCTCGATTGCACCTGTCTGACCAAGTACGTTCATATCAAAGACCTCTTGGGACTGGCGGCATGATATTTTTCCAAAAAATTTCCTGATTTATGCTAGTTTCCAAAAAAAATTCCATGATCAATTTTTGCATTGTGTCATGCAATCCCTTATCGATGTTTACGCATTAGTGTTAACTATACCACAAACACTCATTTCTTTATACATAAGTGTTTACTATTACGCAAGAGCTCATTTCATTACGCATTAGCTTTGAACATAACGCAAGAGTCATAATTGTACCGCATTAGTCATAACTATCATGCATTTGTTGTATGTGAAATTTTTTGTCATGCGTTTGAAATATTTTTGTTTTTCGGGATCTGATATCTGATGTTTTGAACATTTTCTCATTGCAGGAGGACATTGGAGTGTTATACTGCTGACAGAGCAGACCTAGTGGACTTGATCTTCGAGCTGACTTGCCGAATGAGGAGATCAAGCATATCTGACAACTTGGTCTATATCATGTTTTACATTTGCTAGAGGTTACAGCCATCAGGTCCATGATTATAGTTTTGATAGAGCGGTGGCATTCTGAGACCTGTTCTTTTCATCTTCTGACTGGTGAGGCATCGATTACTTTAGAGGATGTATGGCGTATACTGTGTATTCCCATTCATGGTGAGAGAGTTGTATATGACCATGATGATGGAATTGTTGGACTATGTGCACTTTTTGAGTGTGAGATTCAAGACTTGCAGATCAGTGGCCGTTATGACATCCCTTGGGCCCAATTAGACTATGATGACATGACTATTGCATTATGTGGTGTTGTCGGTGGTTTACTGATACCTAACAGACAAGGTCATGGGTTTCCATTTGGATGGGCAGAGTGCTCCATGATATGATTGGGGTCCTTGTCTTCTAGCCATGTTGTACTATCAGTTGCATGGTATTGTGTATCTTGGATACCATTCTATCAGTTGTGGTGTTACTCTTCTGCAGACATGGGCATGGGAGCACATTTCTATTTTGAGGCCTATTATTCATGTTTATTTGCAGCCTGGTGAGCCTTATCCTTTCAGGTATACAACAGGTATTAGATACAGGGGTTCAAGGAACACCTTGTACTGGAGACATCAGTTTGACATATTTCAGCATTTTATTTGGAGACCATACTTAGATTGCCCCAGTTGGGAGGACGATGCAGTACACTTGCCTTTCTGCCAATAGTAGAGATATCTTATTGGTAGGACCTTTGAGACCTAATGGATTATCGAGATGTATCTTCCAGGGCGGGTTCTGAGACAGTTCGGTGAGGTATAGGTGACACCTATGGTTACCTCTTATTTTTCTCATGTATCTCGTGAGGTATCTGATTGGGGTGTGTGCATACAACCACATGTTGCTTCTACTGAGTTTGATTCTCTACAGCCATTACTCTAGGGTTGGGGTAGAGGTGCAGCGGATCCAGGGATGACGGTGGAGTATGATGCATGGTTTGCTAGGCATAGGCCACTGCCTTTGACTGATCCTGTTGTTCCAATTACAGCACAACAAATACAACATCCTAGATAGTGGTTGAGGATAGACGTAGAGGAGAGAGCTGGAGGAGATGGAGAGGGTGGAGTTGAGAGAGGAGGTAAGGATGATGAGGGAGGAGGTGAGGGAGATGAGGGAGATGAGGATGTAGACATTGGTGGAGACACCGAGTCTATTAGCAGTGAGGATAGTGATGATTCTTCTGAGTCATTGAGTAGTGAGGATGGAGGTGATGATGAGGATATGTTGGAGCTAGAGGACGTGTCTACTACAGAGGGTGGGAGAGGACAGGTTGGTGAGGAGGATGAGCTGTAGACTCTTAGAGCGCGAGTCCAAAGTTTGGAGGACGAGGTCGCTAGACGAGATATCAAGCGAGATACTTATCGTGCATATTATGGTGCCCTTGAGGCTGAGAGAGATCATTTCTAGAGGGAGAGAGATGAGGCAATGTGGAGATGTCAAATTACCATGGATGCCTTTGATCATCTTTTTAGAGAAAGTATAAATGCACGCGACCAGGCAGAAAGATATTTCAATGCTTCACAGGAGGCTATTTATTATAGATAGACATATGAGCGAGCCATCCCTGAGGGTCAGAGAGAGCCTAGCTTCAGTGCATTTATGGGGAGGAGATCGAGTAGATCTACTTCACGATGAACTAGCAGTGGTGGCATTATGGGACCACCTCAACATCCTGGGGGAGGATCTAGTGGACAAGATCCACCTGCTGACAAAGGCAGTGTTGGTTGATCATGTTATCTGAGCCTTCAGGCTTTATTTATCATATTCATACACATTATCATTTTTGAGTTATATATATATGACATGTGGGTTTTCATAGTGATCTATATATGTTTTGCTTCTCATGTACACTTATATGATGCTATGAGTTTTATGATGCATATCTATTTGATTATATGCAATGGTAGTACATGTATGTATTAATGATGTAAATGAAATCTTAAATGAATGCAAATGAATCTATAATGGATGCTTAATGGAATGCAAATAAATCTATAATGAATGTTAATGAATCTATAATGAATGCAAATGATATCTATAATGAATGCTAATGAATCTATAATGAATGCAAATGATATCTATAATGAATGCTAATGAATTTAAAATGAATGCTAATGATATCTATAATGAATGTTAATGAATCTATAATGAATGCTAATGAATCTATAATGAATGCTAATGAATCTATAATGAATGTTTTTTGTACGACAATGGTTAAACCAATTTTAACTCAGATACACCTTGAAGAAATGTTAGTTAAATGATAGAAAGAGAAATTGATGATAGAAGGAATGTTAGAAAGAATGTGATTTAGACAGAAGATGAGAAATCAACAAACTATCAAGAAACATATGAGATGAGAATGAAATTGAATGAATCACGAACCTGTGTCACATATTTTATTGCGTCAATATATATTCATCACTGAGCCTTATTATTGAACAATGAAGCTTATCACATCAGGGTATAAGGAACCAAGATACAAATATATCTCATTGTAGAAACTAACACGTAGCAAACAAGGAGTGAATCCTCCATTCTGGGAATTACGCTAGGGGTCGAGGTATGTGTGGCAATTTCACCTTGATGTGAAGGCTCTTATCACAGACACCCACTAGAGCAATTTTCGTAGATTTTCATTGGTTCACACCACAAATAGCAAACAAAGAAAAAGATAATGCCCATCATAGCTCCTCTAGTCACTTGTAGACATCCTTGATTAGCATAGGAACAATATCTGTCACCAAATGATAAAAAGACAAAGACTGACCCAAACAAAATTCAGCAGCTATACTGACCTTGTGCCTTTGTTCTCAGTTGTTTGATGTGATGGTTGATAATGTCTATTCTCAGAAAGTTGCAGACCCTGTTTAAGACTGACTTGTTTGATTTCAAGTGTATCCTCTTCTGTTTAAGACAAGATAATGATCACGTTGATATGGATATGATATGATTGATAAGACAGTTTGATCAGTTGATTGCAGATGTTTGACTGGATAGTTCTATCCTTTGTTAACTTCGTGTGAAGTGTTTGTTGGGTATCTGCTAGGGTATTTGTTTCTCGCAAGACATTTTATTGCAAGTTTTTTTGATTGATTAATTTTTTAATTTTTAGTTCTTTTCCAAGACCTTTTTCGATGTTTTTGGATTATGTAGATCGATATTTGAATATTTTTGGTTGATTTTATTGTTTTTGGATTTTAAGTTTTTCACTGTTTTTTGGACTTTTTCAGAACTTTATCTGATTTTTAGGATTTTTTCCAAAACTTTATATGAGTTTTTAGGATTTTTTCCAGGACTTTATATGATATTTTTGGATTTTTTCAGCTATGCCCCCAGTGTGCAGACCTATATGACAGATGATCTGTAGAATGCATGTGGAGACAAATTAATTTTTGGTATGACCTATGTTAATGCAATATGCACGATGAAGATGCATTTCCTATTCGAACAAGGTTGACTCTATTTGTTTTATCACTTGTAATACACCAATTAAAATGGAGGTGCAAAACATTTCATAGATAAGCGGTCAATCGTTCTTTAAGGTCCCTCAGAACATTCAAATCAACACACTTAGTGACTAGGATTTACAAATGGAGATGCGGAAAACTTCCCCACTAGTTCTTGAAACTTTGATCTTCTTTTGCCCATGTATGTGCAAATGAGTTAATTCCTGCTCTTGTGTTCACTAAAGATCCTTAGCATCCTATATGACTAGCTACATGGTTTATTCTAACTTCAAAAGCATCCCGAATAGAGCCTCACTGCCAGCAAGGCTTCAGAGCTCCGACGAGGTTATAGACTGTAATTTCTCAAATATTGCTCCATTGCTAGTAGGCATTCATAGCACTGATGGAGTTACTTGCATGTTCCCATAGTCAATATTTTTATCGCATTTGTATGCGTGATATTTCAGTTATATATCATTGCTCTTTTTCCTTGAGATGGATATTTGGCATAGCTTTTTTTTTTTTTTAATTTCTTGCCTTGACTTGTAAGTAATGAAACCTACTTGGGTGTGACAATTACAGTGGTGCTGAAGTAGAATTTTAGATTTTTCACTAGTCATATGATCAACTAGGTGTCTAGAATGAATTAGAGATCTTCTTAATGTGTGAGATATAGCAATTGATAGATTGTGGGTTAATAAGTCTCAAATAGTGAAATTGCTACCCAATCATAAGTAAAGCATCGTCACAGGGTAATGTTGAAAATGAATGACCTTAGGAGCTCAAAGACTTCATGTCTAAATATCTAAGAAAGGAGATGACCCCTACTTCTCTTGGATGCAAATAGATGATAAACTTGGACAGTGGCCTTGTTTTATTGATGTTTCTATATGTAATTGCCGAAATTTTGAGAATGTGATGCATTTAAAAAAGAAACTATATGTAATGCAGTGTTTTAAATGATATGATATGCAATGCGGAAAACAAAACCTAAACTATACAGCCCTTAGGTATAATATCGCTTGAGATGCATGTTGTTCATAGGGTCAGAGAGTGGATCTCCCTCCATGGTAGCCATATTATATGCTCCATTGCCTATGACCCTTGTTATAATGAAAGGACCTAGCCAATTAGGTTTGAATTTCCCTAGCCTTTCTCGTTCTGCTAGGTTCCTTTGATTTTCTTTATGTACTAGATCTCCCACTTGAAAAGTTCATGGGTGGACCTGTTTATTATTACTTTGTCTCAGTCTGTTTTGATATCCTTGTAGATGGTTAAACGTTGTTTCTCTTTTTTCATCAAGGGTTTTGAGTTCTTCTAACCTTGCTACTCTGTAGTCTTCCTCTAAAATGATTTTCTGTAAGGAGACTCTTAGAGACGGTATTTCTATTTCAATGGGGAGTATTTCTTTTGTACCATAGACCAAGGAATATGGTGTTTCTCATGTAGGTGTGTGTACTCCTATTCTGTAGGTCCAAAGAGCAGGATTTAATTGGAGATGCCAATCCCATCCTCTGTCAATGACTACTTTCTTAAAAAATTTCAGTATTGTTTTATTTGTAGTCTCTGCTTGTCCATTACTTTGTGGATAGTATGGTGTAGCAAATCTCTGTTTTATATGAAATTTGTCACACAACTCTTTCACTTCATGGTTTTTAAATGGACATTCATTATCTATAACAAAGCACATTGGAACTCCATATCTACATATAATGTAGTTGAGCATGAATTTTGATATCTTCCTTTCCAGTAGTGTATGTTAGAGGAATTGCCTCAACCCATTTGGTAAAGTATTCAGTGACTATCAAGATGAACTTGTGCCCATTGGAAGAAGTAGGGTTGATTTTACCCACTAGATCTAATCCCCATTGTGAAAATGGCCATGGTGATGTGATGGGTTGAAGATCTTGTGCTGGTGCATGAATAAGGTCTCCATGTATTTGGCATTGTTTACACTTTTGTACATACTTGTAAGCGTCCTTTTCCATAGTTAGCCAGTAATAACCTGTTCTCAACAATTTCTTTGACAATGGCAGATCACTTTGGTGAGCCCCACAAATTCCATCATGGATTTATTTTAAAGCAAGGTGTGCCTCATTCTCATCGAGGCATCGGAGAAGAGTTCCATCAAAACCCTTTCTATACAAAGTATCAGCTATAATGGTGTATCTAGATGCCTGACAAATAAATGTCTTCTTTTGATTCTTGGACAGATCTGGTGACATGTATCGAGTATGTAAATATATATATATTTCATTATACCAAGGTGATTCTAGACCCACAATTGCACCTACATATTCTGATAAGGGAGTCTCATATGTAGGTAGCATCAACTATTCTATGATGAACTTGAACTGAGTTTCATTAACAGGCATATTGAGAAGAGATCCTATGGTTGCCATTGCATTTGCTGCCTTGTTTTGTATTCTTGGGATTTGTTCAAAGGTAATTTTGTTGAAGTGCTCCTTGTAATCTTTGACCAACTTATTATAAGGCATGAATTTGTCATCCTTCATGTTGTAATCATCATTGACTTGGTTTACAATCAACTGTGAATCACCATAGACCTATAACTCTTGTATTTTCCATTGTATAGCTATACGAAGCCCTATGAGGAGAGCTTCATATTCAGCCATATTATTGGTGCATTGGAAATTGATCCTAAATGACTTAGGTATAACGTCCCCTTGAGGATTAATGAAGAGAATCCCTGCTCTAGATCCATGACTTGTATATGACCCATCAAAGTATAACTTCCACATTATTGAGGCAGTTAATGTAAACATGGATTCATCTGGAAAGTCTATTAGCAATGGGTGACTGTCCTGTATAGGAGCCTCTACTAATTGATCTGCTATAATTTTTCCTTTGATGGCTTTTCCATCTATGTATTCTATATCAAACTAACTCAGGATCATAACCCACCTAGCCAATCACCCGGTCAATGTTGTTATGCTCAATAGGTACTTAAGTGGGTCAAAGTGTGCAATGAGTTGTACCTTATGACTCAACATGTAATGTCTGAGCTTCTGGGATGCAAAGATTACTGCTAAGCATGCTCGCTCTATGGGGGTATAATTAAGCTCATAGCCGATCAGAGTCCTACTTATATAATAAATGGCTCTTTCTTTTCCATTTTTGTCATGTTGTGCCAATAGAGCTCCTAGAGCTAAGTTTGTTGTTGATATGTATAACAATAAAGGTTGTCTTGGAGTAGGAGATATTAACACTGGTGTGTTCAAAAGTTAGTCTTTCATAGCTTGGAAAGCTTCCTAGCATTGCTCTATCCATTTAAAAGTAACTCCTTTCCTGAGTAAATGCTAGAATGGGTGACACTTATCTGCCAACTATGCTATGAATCTCCTTATGGATTACAATCTTCCTTGTAACCCTCTAAGTTGTTTAAGTGTTGATGGAGGTTGCATATCAATGATTGCCTTGAACTTGGTAGGGTAAATTTCAATTCCTCTATTTGACACTATGAACCCTAACAGTTTACCTACTGTTACGCCAAATACACACTTCTTTGGGTTTAATCTGACATATACTATTCCAACTGATCAAATATTTGTGTAAGAACTGCAAGGTGACTTTCTCTTGTTTGTGATTTAGCCAATATGTTGTCCAAGTAATCTTCCATTATTTTGTGGATCATGTCATGAAACAATGTTGTCATGGCTCTTTGGTATGTTGCTCCGACGTTTTTGAGACCAAATGGCATCACATTCCAGCAGTATGTTCCTCATGGGCATGTAAAGGTTGTTTTATGTTGATCTTCTGGTGCAATCTTAATCTGGTTGTATCCTGAAAAAACCATCAATTAAAGATAGTATCTCATTTCCACCTATTAGGTCAACTATCATGTCAATATTGGGTAGCGAAAAGTCATCCTTAGGACAAGCTTTATTTAGATCCCGAAAATCAATACAGATTCTTATGCCTCTTGTGGGCTTAGTCACAAGTACCAAGTTGGATATCCATTCTGCATAGTCAATAGGTCTAATAAAACCTACATCCAACAAATTTTGTAGTTATATTTTAACCAGTAATGCGATACTAGGATGCAATTTTCTCAATTTTTGCTTGTAAGGTTTGACTCCTGGTATCAGAGGTAAGTGATGCAACACTAATTCAGAGTCTAAACCTGGTATGTCTTAATAGGACCAAGCAAAGTTGATAGGCCGTTGCTTGAAAAAATGAATGAATCTATCTTTTTCTTCTTTTCTTAGTGATTCTGCTAGATGGATGTTATGTACAACCTCCCCTTCTACTATGTTTACTTCTTCTATTTCCTCTTTAAGTAATGCTGACCTTTCTCTTTCCATAGGAAGATTACCCAAGTCACTCTTGTCATTATGAGTAGTTTGATCTTTATCTTCTATTGCAGAAGTAATTTCTTCTCCAAAGTATGTCATTCTATCTAGGTCTATAACAAACCCTGCTTTATGATCACCTTGTGGAAATCCCTCTCTAACTCCTAGAAATTCTAAAATTGCTTCGTCGTTTTCAAACCAATCTAGCATTGGTTTTCCTTCTTGCTCCCAATCAATGAAGTGTGAATGCACTAGGGGTAAATCATTACTCCCTTATTTAGTAGACTCTAATAACATGAAGACTTGATTGTTTGACTGACTTTGTGTATCTTCATCCTGTATAAGCCTTATTTGATTCCTTAATATTACACTTTCTGGTGGGCTAGAATCATGGAGTGATAAGAATTTGTCGTCATGAGAGTCTATCTCACTTTCAATATATGTTTTATCATATGAGCTATCATCACTTATTTCTTCTTGTTCCTATCCTTGATTCTGTTGTAGATTGACTAGTCTTCTTTGGACATTAGTTACCCTTCTTAAGCCTGGTAAAAGCCTTTGCAATATTTCTTCATTTGTTTCATTAGGTTGAGCCTGAGTGGCTTCTTGTGGTAGAAGTAGTGACAATAACCATGGGTGGGATTCAGGTGGTGGTGGTAAACCTGCATCTGTTGCCACATTAGCCTGTACTATTGTGTCAATAACTACATCATTTTGTAACTCAGTGGTAGGTTCTTGCAAGAGTTGTCTCATGTCTTCTCCATCTGATTCTGCACTAGGTGATGTAGGTACCTAATTACTTGTTTGAGATGAAGATGGGAGCGCTTGTGTGGACAAATTCCTTTTTGATATGAAATCTGATGGTGTGCTTGGTTGATTTAGGATATTAAGAGTACGTTGTCTTTCTTCGGTGATATGTTTTACATGCTTGTATCCCAATCCTTGATTCCCTGGATTATCATTAGGAACAACAGGTTCTAGTCTTCCTTGTTTCTGTAACCCAAGGCCTGTGGTACCATCATATCCATGTCTTTAGAGTATTTTGAATCCATTTCCATACTGATATGTGTGTATTCTGGGTATTTTCATATGATCTTCTTCTCTATATATCCAATGGTTAACATCTTCATTCAAGGATTCTTCTTGTAAGCCACCCCATCTAACGAAAGAGCATGAGTTTGTATATCTGACAATTTCTTTTCATTTGTCCTATTTTTGCACTGTAGTGTGAGGTTTCCCAAAGGACTTAGGAGAAAGAGACAATTGTTTCCCACTTAAAGTATTTGCAATAGAATACTCTCCACAACCCATATCTTTGATTTGTAAGGAGGATGTTGTAGGCATTTCCTTTTTTGTTTATGTGATCTTTAATATTTCCAGCTGTGTAGTGAGAGGTGCAGCCTAATTGATAGGTATCTGATTATCCATACTGTCTTTTAGATAATTGCAATGTTGAAATGGATATGGATCACCCTTTATGGTGATTTCAATGCCATTGTATGGGAATTTGACACATTGATGGAGCGTGGATGGTACTGCTTGCATGGTGTGGATCCATGAGCAACCCAATAACATGCTATATCCCAGCTCTCTATCTAAGACTTGAAAAGCAACCTCTGTCATTATTGGTCCTATTTGTACAGGTAATGTTACAATGCCTTTAGATGGATCTTCTTCATCATCGTAAGCCTTGATATTTATCCTCTTGGAAGAATCAATATGAAGTTCAAAATATCCTAGTGCTTTGACCAAATTTAAAGTACAAATGTTGAGACCGGCTCCCCCATCTATGAGTACTCTTCTGATTCTTCTCTTATGAATTTAAGCTTCTAGATGTAGAGTGTTGTTATGAAGCAATCTATCACTAGGAATATCTTGTTCTGTGAATGCAATATGTGTGCCTTGTGTCAGATTTCCCACCATAGACTGGAAGGCATTTTCATCTATATCTTTGTTCAGTATCGAATCTTGAAGTGCTTTGTCCAGTATAGCTCTATGAGTGGGCGACATTCGCAATAGTTCAAATAATGATATCTTTGCAGGAGTTTTCTTAAGTTTCTCAACAACATTGTAAGTTCCTACTGCTGGTGGTTGATTTTGTGGTATTCCTTGTAAAGTTACCTTTGATCTATGAGTAACTACTGCACAGTCTCTATCTCTGGGAGTTATGGTGATCATAGCGATTGTATCATTTGTATCATAGGTTTTTTTTTCAAGATTTATGTTAAATCCCTCTTCATAGTTATTATGGGTATGTTTGACATCAATGATATGTTCTATGAGTTCATCTTCAAATCAACCTAAATGAGATGGTTAATAATGCCCCCAATCTCTAAGACAAATATTTCTATCATCATTGTACTTTGGTGCCTCTAATATCATGCAAATTTGGTTATCATATGTGTCAATGTTTTGATATTGGTCATCTTGATCAAGTGTTTCTTGTAAATCATTGTTTTCTACATCTCCTGAGCTAATTGCATGAATAGTGTAGTTGTATGAAACCTTTGTGTAGTTAGCGGTATTGTCTTGGGTACCTGATGTGGTAGCTTTCCCCTTGTCATGCTTAACAAAAGGATCCTTAAAAATCATATGATTTGTGTTTGCTGAGGTTTTATCAGTATCAATGGTGATGTCCCCTTGGTCTATCATATCTTGGACTAAGTTTTTCAATTTGTAGCAACTTGTTATTTTGTGACCTTTTGTCGATGATAATCATAGAAATCATTATCACTCGACCATGTGGGTTTTAAAGGACCTAGTTCATACACTCTTACTTCGGGTAAAGTGATCATGTTTGTCTGTATTAACTTTTGGAGCGTTGACTCAATAGGTTCTCCTAGAGGTGTGTAATTTCTTCTTGGAGCATTTACCCTGGGGTATCTTGTGTTCATGTTTTGTGTAGTATTTACATTTGCTGAGGTTGCATTATTCCCTATATGTGAATTAGATGACATACTCATTCCCAAAGATAAAATGGGCTGAGTTATGTTTATCATTCTAGCGTCTACAATACCATCATTGGTCACATTTTTGTTTTTTGACCAAAACTTAGATTTGTCATTGTTGTTGGTATTGCCATACTTAATAAGACCTTGTTGTACTATTCCCTTCTCACATTTGAGAGCTTTTTCCATGATTTGTTTGAATGTGGTTAAACATTGCATTTGTATCAGATATTTAATCTTAGGAATCAAATTATCTGTGAACATGTCCACTTGCTCTGTTTCTGGGATAACTGTCTTGCACCTCCTATAGAGAGCCCTCCATCATTGTATGAAGGATGCAAATGTTTCATTCTCATATTGTTTAGCGGCACACAAGTCCATCAAAGTAACTGAGGTGTCAATGTTGTGCGAGAAGTTTGCAATAAATTGTTTAGCTAATTCTCCCCATGATGTGATGGTTGGTGGTAAATGTGAAAACCACTCTAAAGCCAGACCTCCCAGACTTTTAGGAAATAATCTCATTAGATAAGTATCTTCTGAGGCAACCTCTATACATGCCATAAAAAAATCTCTGATATAGATCTCTAGGATCACCCTTCCCTCGATATCTATCTAATTTGGGCGTTTCAAAATGTTGTGGGAAAGGCGGCATGTATAATGTGTGATTGAATGGATAAAGATGTAAGTCCTGCATTGTGTAGCTATTTTTGTCATTACCAGTTTGCATGGTCGTCATTTGTTGTTGTAAATTCTATATTTGTTGTGTCAGAATATTTGTTTGTGTCAAAGGTATACCTTGTGTTTGTGTATGTCCCACAAAAGGATTCATGGTTGCATAACTAGGAGGTTGTTGGAAGGTACCAAGATTATAACCTTGTGTGTTGTTTGTTCCACTAGGTACTGTGAAATAGCTGATATGTGAACCCATGTTTGGTTGAGTTGTACTTGTTGTATTGGTGAGACCTAGATTTGAATTTTGATAACTATATGTGGATCCCATAGAATAGGAAACGGGAGGTTGGGTTGCACTTGTTACTTGTGTTTGAATAGGTGTTGAGACACTTGATATTATTGGTATGCTTTGTGATGGTATACTAGCATTGATCCCCGAAGACAACACACTTGTTTGAAATTCTGCGTTTGTGTTGACATTTGTTTGGATAGGTATGTTTTGAAGAAAACTAGAGGTCGTTGCTTGCATTTGTGTCAAGGGTGGTGTTTGATTGTTATCTTGACCTAAAGTTTTTCCTGGTGGTAAAATCTTTGTGACATCAAAATCCTTAGGTATTTTTGCCCCATTTTATATTAACAACGAAAGATACTTGTCCCTATCAATATGTATAAGTGCATCTAGGATCATGAGGACATGTGGGTCTTTTTGTGCGGATTCAATTTCTTCCTTTGTCAAATGTTGTTGTAATTCGTTTAGGGTGGACATTGTCTATGTACCTGAGTGTTGACCTGTTGACATGTCTAAATTCCATGTAGGGTTTACAGACTGTGTGTTGTTTGGGTCCATTATTCCTTTCTCTTTTTGGGACCTTGTGATGAGCATCTAAAATTGCTTATATGAGGGTGGTTCTATGCAAGATGACAACTTAACCCTAGATTGTAGATGTAAATGCAAGGCTACACTAGACTCTCTATTGAGGATTTTGACATGAGAGCTTTTGAGAATTCCTAGATTTCTCTAATGCAAGTCTTTCTATTTGTTGACGAAGTTGTTCAGCATCAATCTCTATATCAATTATATGGGAAATCCTAGACTCAATGTTTATCTCATGTATGAATCCTATATATTGAGGTGTGCTTCTTAAATCCCAAGCTAAGTTAGCTAGACCATCAATGATTTCTTGTTGACCATCATTTGGAACTAGATTAGGTTGCTTGAAGGGGAGCAAACCATCATCTGGGAGACCCATGAAGGCACATGCTATGAAGCTATAACTGACAATGAATGTAGACGTATGTGAGGTCTAGATGAAGACGAATATGATAATTTAGGACTATGTAACTAATATGGATGATAATGCAAAAGACTTAGGACGATAATGAGGATGTAAGTGGGACTATGCAAAGGACGTAGGATGATAATGAGGACGTGATTAGGACTATGCAAGAGACGTAGGACGATAATGAGGATGTAAGTGGGACCATGCAAAAGACTATGTAAAAGACTGCCTTGGGTCACAAGTATGTAAGGACTTTTGAGTTTTGGTTTCAAAATGGACTTTTTTTTTTGTAACTTCATGTGTAGGATAAAGTTTTGTAGTTTTCCAAATCTGAGAACAATTGCTGGTAGGTATGTGTAGCTGACTGACTCAATTTTCATACAATCTTAGAAAATTTGGAGATACCTGGGATAGGGCCTGAAATAGCCCAAGGGACTGAGTCAATACTGGTCTAACACATCGATACATAAAAAATCATGGAAAACAATCTTAGGATTGATAGTGGAAACCATTCAAGTGAGGCCCTTAAAATAAAATACCGAGACAAAATGAATAGATAGAGAGTCTGGGAGCATTGGCTCCACTCCACGGCACACACTTCTCAGGCATGCCAGTCTTTCTTACCCCAAAGATCCAAATATCTTATAGCTAAGGGATTCCTGTATCATAGTGTAAGGTACATGAAGGGTATCTATGGGGTACGAGCCGCACTCCCAGAGTCACTGAATGTAGGGTTTTTTGGCAACTAGATTGGTTCGTAGTATTAGGTTTTGAGGGATCTCAATCCAATGATGGATTCTCAAAGAAAGCCACTCAAGAATTTAGTTGAGCTTATCGGTGTAGGGAAGGCCCCCACATACATTGAATTCACTCAACACTCTAGCTGCCTGACTAGTATATTTATATAGCGGCTCAAAAAACCCGCTTGAGAGTATGCTGGGAGAGATGATATCCCCAATGCATCCCAATTCAAAGTACCTTTGTGGGGTGATGAAATCCCTAGTCAAAGATACCCCTCACTACGTAGAATAAAACAAAATTTGGATATCGTTGTCACCTTCCTTCTTTCTCCCAAGACCCCGAAGGCGGGTGGAAAGTCAGTTAGTGCAACAATAGGTCCACCCTAGAGACAATAAAAAGTTCTTTACCTTAAGAAAAAGAAAAATGATTTAATCTAATGCAGCCTGATTCACGTTCATTTTATAACCCAAATTTAGGTGTTAGATACGCATGTTCATTTCTATGTTAAACACCAAATCCAAGTATGAAGGCATACATGTCAATTTTAACCAATTTTTGATTTTAAGCACCAAAAACCAATTGTGAGATATATGCATGCCAATTTTAGCCCATGTTCATTTTAAGCACCAACAACGAAATGTGAGATTATCCATGCATGTCCATTTTAACTATTGTTGATTTTAAGCACTAAAAATGAAGTGTGAAGTGTGCATGCAAAAATACTAATATAATCCTCTCTACAAATCCACCACAAGCTATAAACAGAAGATTAGTAGTAAAAGCAAACTAATAGAAAACAGAAACTCAAAACTTGACAGAGGCGATTGCATAATTTTACCTGTGCGATTGCGTGAAACTTACAGACCGAATGTGTGAATCTGATAGAGTGAATACATAAATCTAACAGACCAAATGCGTGACGATATATGGTCAATTGTGTAGCACTAACAGGTCGATTGTGTGATAGAAGGCAGACAACAACAAAAATTAAAAACTAAAAATAAAAGAAATCTAAACCCGATCAGGAACCTGCAAAACCAATTGTGAAACCCTAGCCAAATCGCTCATCATCTATTCAATATTGATTAGATCATATTTAACTGTATAAGAAAGAACTAGGCTATTATATCTACCTAAGGCCAGTTGTTCCTCTAAATCCTGTATCAATTTTTCTGCCTGGAGAACCTTTTGATAGCGTTTGGCTTCTCTTCTTTGTTGTTTCATCCTTCTTGCACTTGAAATCCTAAACTATACTTTTCTTGCCATAAACTATATTAATAAAATCATAAAATAAAAAGCAATTTGATCTCGGATTAACCAAATTTAAGACAGAATTAAACATAACAGATAATAGATGGAAGAAAATATTAAACAACAAAGCTTTCTGCGAATGCATAATTTGGAAAGGGCGATTGCGTGACCCTGTCAGAATGAATGCGTGACCTCGAAGGGTCGAATGTGTGATCCTATATATGTGATTGCGTGACAATGAATGCTTGATTCACGTGACGGAAAATCTTTTCTCGAAATTCATGCAACCTGCAAAAAAAAATGAAAAATCCGCACAACCTGCAAAAATCGCAGAGAAAAATAAAGAGGGTTAAATTGTTGTTAGTTCACATCGGGTTCACCAAAATGTGTATGTGTAAAATTCATCTTAAAAACAAGTAATCAATTAGAAGAAAAAAGGAAATCACGAATCCCTATATAATCAAATAATTTAACAAATAAAACAATGGAATAACACAATCAAGAAAATAGGAATTAAAATAATAAAATGAAATCAAAACTCCCTATCCCAAAATCACGTATTGCTTCCATTGCTCTTCTCCTCTCTGTGGTATGATGGCTCTCAAATATTGCACTAGTAACCTACAAGTGACACAAAGATTCAAAGTTCGTGATTGTTGAGAATGGAGATTGGATGCTCAATTTATAGAAAATTCGAGAAGATTGATTGAAAGGTGGAACATATTGATCAAGAGGTGGAACTCAAGTGAGCTCACATGAAAATTGATAGTTGAACTGCTGATTGTAGGAGTGAAACTCAATAGATTGAATGGATTAATTGAGTCAACTGATTGAGAAAAAACTAACTGAGGGAAGAAAAAGAATGATTGGTGGAAATAAAGAAGATGACACAAAGAGCTTAATTTAGAAAAAGCTAACTGAAAGATAGAAATAGAGATTGAAGAGATAAATGATTTAATTAATTAATTTAGCATGTTCTTGCATTTAGATTTATATTATCAATTTAATCTTTGCATGAGATTTATTTAAATAATTGAATTTATTTTAATTCAATTTAGTATTTGAATATATTTAGAACTTGACTTTGATTTTCAATTTGGTTTTTGAATTCATGCACATGTAATTGAATTTTGAAGAAATTAGAAGAATATGAAATTAAATGAAATTAGAATTTGACGAACTAGAAGAATTAATTAGTTAATTAAATAATTTAAAGAAACTATTTAATTATTTTAGAAATAGAATTTAATTAAATAATAAATTCTTCTAGTTCTTCAAATTCTAATTTCATTTAATTTCATATTCTTCTAATTTCTTCCAAATTCAATTACATGTGCATGATTTCAAAAGCCAAATTGAAAATCAAAGTCAAGTTCTAAATATATTCACACAATCTGCACAATCTGCAAAAATCACATAGAAAAATAAAGAGGGTTAAATTGCTGTTAGTTCACGTCGGGTTCACCAAAATGTGTATTTGTAAAATTCATCTTAAAAACAAGTAATCAATTAGAAGCAAAAGGGAAATCATAAATCCCTATCTAATCAAAGAATTTAACAAATAAAACAATGGAATAACACAATCAAGCAAATAGGAATTAAAATAATCAAATGAAATCAAAACTCCCTATCCCAAGATCGTGTATTGCTTCCATTGCTCTTCTCCTCTCTATGGTATGATGGCTCTCAGATATTGTGCTGGTAACCTACAAGTGACACAAAGATTCAAAGTTCGTGATTGTTGAGAATGGAAATTGGATGCTCAATTTATAGAAAATTGAATAAGATTGATTGAAAGGTGGAACAAATTGATCAAGAGGTGCAACTCAAGTGAGCTCACATGAAAATTGATAGTTAAACTGCTGATTGTAGGAGTGAAACTCAATAGATTAAATAGATTAATTGAGTCAACTGATTGAGAAAAAGCTGACTGAGGGAATAAAAAGAATGATTGGTGGAAATAAAGAAGATGACAGAGAGAGCTTAATTTAGAAAAAGCTAACTGGAAGATAGAAATAGAGATTGAAGAGATAAATGATTTAATTAATTTATTGATTGAATTAATTAATTTAGCAAGTGCTTGCATTTAGATTTAGATTATCAATTTAATCTTTGCATCATATTTATTCAAATAATTGAATTTATTTTAATTCAATTTAGTATTTGAATATATTTAGAACTTGACTTTGATTTTCAATTTGGTTTTTGAAATCATGCACATGTAATTGAATTTGGAAGAAATTAGAAGAATATGAAATTAAATGAAATTAGAATTTGAAGAACTAGAAGAATTAATTAGTTAATTAAATAATTTAAACAAACTATTTAATTATTTTAGAAATAGAATTTAATTAAATAATAAAGATTATTTAATTTGAAGGATTAAATCATAATTAATTAAATAATTAATATTTAGAAAATGGTTAGTGATTGAATGATGATTAGAGATAGAAATTTAATAATCGGTAATTAATTTAAATAATAAAGATTAAATGATGATAGAATAGGAAATAGAATAATTAGTAAGATGATGAGGAAATATGAAATTAGAAGAATAAGATTAATTAACTTAATTAAAAAATTAAAAAATTATTTAATCAATTAGAGGAATAATTAGTACATGATCAATGAGATATTTTTAGGTGTCTACAATCACCATTCAAAAATGCACATTTAACATCCATTTGATATACTTTATAGTTCTTGTGTGCTGCAAAAGATAAGAATAGTCTGACTGCCTCAATTCTAGCTACCGGTGCAAAGGTTTCATTATAATCAATTCCTTCATTTTGTGAATATCCCTTACACACTAATCTTGCTTTGTTTCTGATTACCTTACCATCTTCATTAAGTTTATTTCTGAATACCCATTTAGTTCCAATTATATATTTGTTTTTAAGCCGGGGAACCAATATCCATGTGTTATTCTTTTCAATTTGTTCCAATTCATCTTCCATAGCTTTAATCCAATGTTTATCTTCACATGCCTCAATAACTGATGCTGGTTCAATTTGAGAAATTAGACATACCTCTTCATTTGCCAGTCTCCCTCTAGTCATAACTCCTTGATACTTATTCCCAATTATCTGACTTTTAGAGTGATTCAATCTTACATACCTAGGTGTATTCACTTGTTGTTGTTCTTCAGTCACTATGGAATTCTCAGATGATGTCGGTGTGGTTGGATCAACATTCTGTACCAGTGTACTCATTGTAGGTTCATTTGTGATTATCTTAATTATCGGTTCAGAGTCCATAGACCTTGAATTACCTCTAAACTGTTCATCAATCTTCACATTTGAACTCTCAATGATTTCTGCTTAAAATATCTATATGCCTTACTCTTAGATGAATAACTAAGAAATATTCCTTCATCACTTCTAGGATCAAATTTGCCAATATAGTCATCTCTCCTAATATAATATTTACTTCCAAATATTCTAAAATATTTAAGAGTAGGAGTATTACCAAACCATAGTTCATGAGGGGTCTTACCAGTTTCACCTTTGATGTGAACTCTATTGAATGTGTAAACCGTTGTATTTACTGCTTCTCTCCAATAGACATGAGGTAGGTTTGCTTCCGATATCATGCTTCTAGCTGCATCTAGAATAGTTTTGTTCTTTCTTTCCACAACTCCATTTTGTTGGGGTGTTCGAGGTGCTAATAATTGTCTTCTAATTCCATTCACTTCACAAAATGTATTAAATTCCTTAGATATGAATTCACCTCCTTGATCTAATCTTAAACATTTGATTTTCTTACCAGTTTCATTCTCTACCATTACCTTGAATAATTTGAATTTCCCAAAAGCTTCTGATTTCTCCTTGAGAAAAGTAACCCAACACATTCTAGAATAGTCATCAATGATTAGCATAAAATATCTAGTTCTTGTTCTTGTCAGACCACATAAGTCAATATGAATTAAATAAAGAACATTATTAGATTTCTCTGGAATACTCTTAAAAGTTGTTCTAACTTGCTTTCCAAATTGACATTCCTTACATACTGGATTGTGAGGTTTATCAATCTTAGGTAAATCCCTTACTGCCTTAGTTGTACTAATCTTCACAATGCAATCAAAATTTACATGACAAAGTCTTTTATGCCATAACCAACTTTCATCAATAAGTGCAATCAAGCATGCTTTCTCATTGTTATTCAAATGAAAGATATTACCTCTAGTCTGATTACTGGTTGCAATTTCCAAACCAGTTTTGTTCATAATTTTGCATTTACCATTCTTGAATTGTAACTTAAATCCTTTTTCAACTAATTGACCAACACTCAAAATATTATGCTTCAAACCTTCAACATAGTAAACATTGTCAGTATTGTGCTTACCATCAAAAGATATAGTGCCTTTTCCTTTGATCAAACAGGCTTTATGATCCCCAAATCTTACTAGACCTCTATTGTATTCAAGAAAAGTTAAGAATTTACTTTTATCACCAGTCATATGATGTGAACATCCAGAGTCAATGATCCATTCATCATTTTCTTCAATTTTAGCTGCTAGGGCTGCTCTACTGGTTGAACAGTAGGTGTTGGTTGATCTTCTATTATAGAAACAAAAGCCCATCCATTGTCTATCGGTTCCTCATCAGAATCATCAGTAACTCCTTCATCAACATAGTAACATGATTTGTCTCTATTCTTCTTAAATTTGTATCTCTAATATTCAGGGTTAGGCTTATATGTTCTTTTAGCTTCTTCTTTCAATATTGCATGTCTATCAGGACACCTAGATGCCATATGACCAATATTATTGTAATTAAAAAATTTAAATGGTTCTTTACCTTCATACTTACTTCCAACTAGACCTTTAGGCATTTTTCTTGCAAATAGTGCTTCACGCTTGTTGTCTTCAAAATCCGATTCACTTCAACATCCTTATAGTGATATGATAACTCTGTGTGCAGAAGAGATATTAAAGAGAAGGAAACTTCCAGGACAACATATGACAAGGTTTGATTTAACCTTCTACACTTCGGACCTACTCAAAGTCCAGGCGGGTGTACCATTGTGAACTAAATTCACACTTTTAAAAGATAAATCCACAACAAACTAGTCTAGAAAACCAATGGATCTAATCATCTTAAAACTAACTGAAACAAAGGAATGAAAATTGTACTCATATTCAGTATTGACCTACAAAATATGTAATAGACAACCTCGATCTATACTAGTGCCTTATCCAAGGTCACAGAGTCATCTAAGTTCAAACAATACTCCCACAATCAAATATCTATACATATCCCATTAGTTTGGCTTCTATAGATCCCTATAAATGCCTGACACACATAAGAATTTATTCATACCCAATTAAACTACGCTCATCAAGATTCAAAATATCTCACAAGGAATTTACTGGTAGAAGTGATTCCTGCATATTTAATTCCCCTCCTGAAGAGAAAAGCTAAGAAACATATCTACTGAAAGTTGCCTTACAACCCCTATTCAAACGAAATAACCCTGGATTATTTAGAATGAAATAGTAAACACTTGCAAACACATTTGAAGACAACACGAAATTTTAAATCAAAACCAATGGTCTGTATATTGATATTTTCTTCAAAAATGTATTACAAGAAACCTTTGAATATTCTCCATTAAAACTTGGAAAAGCTCAGATAAATTTCTGAAGCGTTTTCTTACAATTCTTTTGCAATCATCTTTCTACTAGTCCTGGTATCCATTTATAACAATATGGATGCATACAAAGCTTCGGACTTTCCTAGGAGAGTTTGTTACAATCATTTCTTCTCAAGAAGAAGTTACAAAATCTTTTACAAATGTAGTTACAAGTCCTTTTCAACCTCCGCAGCTTCTTCTACTTGTTGTCCAGTTGCAACCTCTTCTAACGGCTCCACATCCTGTATGGCATATTTTCTTGTCCACTCATTGTATACATCATCAGCTGGCCATGCGAAGTTAATCAATTTTGCTTTTGCCTTGGCTAACCTTTTCCAAGAATTTCTCATTTTGTTAACCTCTGAATTGAGAAAACCATAATGAGATTTGATTCTCTGTATCTCTTCAATTGTTATGACAAAAAAGGAAGCATCTTCTGAGTTAATAATTCCTTTTACTCTAACTGACAATTTGGCTTCTAATTCCTTAAGCCATACTTGTTTGTCCTTCATTTGAACTGGGCTAGCAAAACCCCCTAGAATTAATTCAAACACTTGATTAGTGTACTCTTTCTTGTACAAATTGATCTTCCTATCTGCATTATCTATTCCTTCTGCTAATCTTACTAGGTCCTTTGTGGTATCACAAGTGGATTTGATAATAGGATCAGCCCCTGCTTCATCATAGGCTACACAAATAAGCTCCAAATCCTACTCTCTAGGCTTCCACTTGTCAAAAATAGGCATTAAGACAGCCTTATCTCCATTAAGTTCATTCCACATATCTAGAATCTTGCTCATCTTGCTATACAATAATGAGGCCCCCATGCTATCGGCAAAACTTGAAATTGTAGCCCTTACTCTTTCTTCATATTTCTTTGCATACAAGGCTTAAGCCTGTTTTAGATCCTCCAACTCTTGAGGAGTAATCTCAACCAATTGAGAGCCAGAAGGTGCTAGAGATGGTGGGAACTCAATAATGGGGTTGGTAGGTGGAGGTCTTACAGGAGAAGAGGAGATCATTAGTGTTGAAGACTCACCTTGATGGTACTGTCCTGCCAACTGGCTTTGTAGCTTGGCAATGATGTTGTCTTTACCCCTTACCTCTTCCTTGGCACTATTATAGGCTTCTAAAACTATCTCCAGCTTAACCTGGAGATCTGTCTTTTCCTTGGCCTCCCTTTCTACCATTGCAACACTGAACTTTGTAGTTTCTAGCATAGTGCTAGCAGCTTCCACTACCCAAGTGCTCTGAACTCTTTTTACTATCATTCCACCAAGGTAACTTGACCCTGGAGTGTTCTTATTTCTCTTATTTTCATCTCTTTTAAGAGACCACATGACCAGTGCCTCATTGTCTTTGCTAAAAGTAACCCCCTCCATAGGTTTGGTCTCTTTTCTTACTGCCTCTAATACCAAGGCATTTGCTATGTCCCACTCGGGGAGAATGAGTACCCCAGCCTGTGCCACCATGTCTCTTCCCTACTCAGGAGTGATGGTCTTAAACTCATCAGCCATTTCTTGCTTTATTTCCTCCTCAACCATAGCTGGATCTTTGTGGGGCTGCTCACTTTTTCTCTTTTCACACCTTTCATTATATTTGTCAATGTTCTGCTTCCACACAAATTGCATGAATGCTCCTGATGTGACAAAGTTATCATTGGCCAAGAAATCTTCACTGGCTTGTTTGATCTCAAGATCCCACTCCTAGCCTTTGAACTCATTAGCAGTGATGTTCATTTTAGCAGTAAGGGGCTCTTCTAGGGTTAGTGCAGGATCAAGGGGGGCCAAAAAGTGGCGATGTGAAAAAAATAGCCTTCCTCACTTGCCTAAAACCGCAAAAATCTGTGTTGACTTTTTGCTTGGCCTGGGTGTCAGTACAAATTGGCCTGGTAATTACCTATGCAAATCGGATATCGGATAAAATCGGATATCCGATTTTTATTTGTAATTTTAATTTAAAATATATATTATATGTTACGTATTATATAATACGTATTATATTATATATAATATTATATTATATTATATAATATAATATTAAATTATATTATATATTATATAATATCATATTATATTATATATTATAATATAATATAATATTATATTATATTATATTATAATATAATATAACATAATATAATATAATATTATATTATATTATATTATAATATAATATAACATAATATAATATAATATAATATAATATAATATTATATTATAATATAATATTATATTATATTATAATATAATATTATATTATATTATGTTATATTATATTATTATATAATATTATATTATATTATATTATATATTATATAATATATTGTATTATATTATATATAATATAATATTATATTATGTTATATATAATATAATATAATATAATATAATATAATATAAAATAATATAATATTATATTATATTATATTATAATATATATAATATAATACAATACGTATTATATAATATAATAATATATTATATAATATATTATTATATTATATAATATATTATTATATTATATATGTTATTTAAAAATAATTTAAGTGTTGAAATCAGATATCCGATTTTCTGAGACTTTTATATTTAGACAGCGACAGTCCCGTGAGTCATTTTTAACTCACGGGTCGTGCGAATTTGTCAAAATCCGATATCCGCTCCATCCGATATCTGGTTTTTTGACAAAAAATTGCTAAAAAATTGATTTAGAGGTAAGAATTTTGTTGTTTTGAATCATTTTCATTCATTTTTTGTATTTTTTGTGAATGATTATTTGATTTTTCATTGAAAATATGGTTTTTTTTCATGAAAACTAGGTTTTTTTAAAATCAAATACCTAATTGTTTAAATTTGTTAACTAAATTTAATTGTTTACATTCAATTAGGTTAAAAATGGGAGATAACAATGAAAACACTGACCAACCACAACTGCAACAACCAAACCCTCATTTGCCAAACCCCCCCCTCAATTCAAGATTTGATTGCACAAAATTTGAATGAATTGAGGGGGATTGCAGAAGTATATCGTAGGATCCCTCATCTAAACCCTTTGTTTGATCCTCTCACGTCGATCGTAAAAAGTATGGAAACCATGACTGAGGAGCACGATGCCGCCCTTTTGTGGTGAGATTGTATGAAGGAAAAATATGCAGATGGCTTGTCGTATAAGGATATCAAGGATCTTGAGATATCCAAAGCTGAAATCGCCTCATTGTTTGTCAATCCCCGTACTGGTCAGCCTGTAGATCCCAAAAAAACAAAAATTTCTATCAAATGGTGCACAAATGATGGGATTGTGAAAAACTTTTGGGATCGTTGGTGGATGGTTTTCGACAAACCACCCAACAACAATCTTGATATCCCCTTCTATTTCATAAAAAAATTGTATGCTGAGTTTGTTTTACAGAAACATGTGAACTACTTTGACATCCAACCTTTCCAGGGTGTAGGTTTAGGTATGCCCCAAAATAGACCTGGGGCAGTCAGAGTAGTCCAGGGCCCATATGTCCCCCCCTCCTCCTGTTGATCCCCCACTTGCAGTTTAGCATCCTGATATCGTTTGTGAGGCAGCTTCACGGACCATATCAGCTATTCACTCTTTGAGTAGCCTTTTGGTTTTCTCACGCTGCGTCAGTAGCTCAGCCTACTTTTGATGGTAGCGGTGCATCGGGTGGTGCTGATACATCATCCTCGGCTCCACACATATGCGTGCCACATAGTTGTGTCATGTGTGGGCACGTATGCTTGGGTCCAGTTGGACAGCCCATTGATCTTGCTGTGGACAGTGCAGATTATGAGGTGCATGAGATGCATGATGCACCAGAGGTTATTACATAGACTGGAGGATACCCTGGGGAGTCCTCACATGCTAGAGGCGAGGAGGCACCGTCATCATACATTGATGATGTATTGGTAAGATTTGTGTTTTCACAGATCATGTTATATTTTAATTAAATATTTATAAATTAGATAATATTAAGTACTAATTTTTATTTACATGGTCTATTTAACAGTTGATGACCGAGGATGAGTTGAGATAGATTCAGGAGGGCACCTTGTTAGCCATTTCATTTGGCCTCGATAGCTTGATGGTACATATATTATTGCACCTAGTCGTTTGTATTTTATTGTACATACATGCTCATCATTTATATTTGTATTGATAAGATTATGTAGTAACTTGCATGTATATCTTATTTTACTCTTGTAGGGCACAAGCAGCACGAGTGCGGTGCAGTGTGGTCTAGGATCTGGTAGTGCAATTGGAGACAAGGGAAAGGTAATTGAATGCAAATATGATTGAATGAATAGTTTAAATAACTTATAGTGATTATACATGTCTAGACATAGATTGATAGTTTCATATACTTGTTGTGTATATATACAGAGAATCCTTGGCTTCACATCCTTGATGACTACACCCAGTATACGTGAAGAAGAAGAAGAGATGCCTCAAGCAAATGTGTGTTTATTTTATTTTTTGATTAGTAGATATAATTTGTTATTATCAGTGACAATTATTTGCTAACTTGTATCAATGTCATGTTTCTAAACATATGTAGGTTGTTTATGAAAATATTCAAAATATACCTCCTCTACCGAAGACATACATCAAGAGTCTTGCGAAGCTGAAGAGAAAACGTGGAGATGAGGTAAACATGAATAGTTCAATTAAATAGTTCATTTTTATGTTAAATTTTTGAATGTGAATTATATAATATAACTAATATTAATCGTGGTTTGTTTTTCTTGTGCAGGATCCTTCAAAGATGAGTAGTGCGGTGAAGAGGATCGATTTTGATGATCCATCAGCAGCTTAGGATGTTATAGATAGTTTTGGGATGCTTACATGTCTAGTTGGCATGTATATTTTGTATATGGACATACATTCATGTATTTAGACATACATTTTGTTTCAGTTGGTGTTTATGCCATATTTGTGTATGGACATACATTTGTAATCATTCGACATTTTTATATATACAAAAGTTGATATTCAATCATATAAATTGTTGCTCATCTATGTGTGGTGTTATCATGGAAATATTTAATCTTCATTCCAATAATTAACAATGGTTAATAATGGCTATTTAATGAACAATACAATTCATTTCATTTCATCGTAAGCGTTGTTTTTATAATGAACAATACAATACAATTTATTTAATGAACAATACAATTCATTTAATCAACAATACAATAAAATTCATTCAATGAACAATACAATTCATAAACAATACAATTCATTTAATGAACAATACCCTACGCATGCTCCTGTTTTGCCCCCCCACTCGATCGAATGCTCGAGGTCATACCCTACCGACGTCGTCCCTTGAGCGCCCTAAGTGCTCAAAATTGTCAAACTTTGACGGGCCCTAACTCAAAATTTGTGGCACCTGTGAATGATCCGTTTGAACCTACGGGGCCATGAGAGGGGTCCCTACAAAATCCTATCTTGGTTTTTCAATTTTCCCTACGGTTTTATTAGGGCAGCAATTTTTTGGTTGGCAAAAAATCATCAATCTCACTCAATGGAATGTTGTCGCATGGCCAATTTCTCGTTCAGCTCATCACGATGATGAACCGTCAGCTTCGACATGTCCAGTTAGGCATAATTACCCTACGCATGCTCCTATTTTCCCACCCCACTCGATCAAACGCTCGGGGTCATACCCTACCGGTGTCATCCCTTAAGCGCCCTAAGTGCTCAAAATTGTCAAACTTTGACGGGCCCTAACTCGGAATCTGTGGCACCTGCAAATGATCCGTTTGAACCTACAGGGCCATGAGAGGGGTCCCTACAAAATCCTATCTCGGTATTTCAAGTTTCCCTACGGTTTTATTAGGGCAGCAATTTTTTGGTTGGCGAAAAAATCGTTAGTCTCCCTCAATGGAATGTTGTCGCTTGGTCGATTTCTCGTTCAGCTCATTGCAATGATGAACCATCAGCTCTGACATGTCCAATTAGGCATAATTACCCTACGCATGCTCTTGTTTTGCCCCCCCACTTGATCGAACGCTCGGAGTCATACCCTATCGGCGTCGTCCCTTGAGCACCCTAAGTGCTCAAAATTGTCAAACTTTGACAGGCCTTAACTTGGAATCTGTGGTACCTACAAATGATCCATTTGAACCTACATGGCCATGAGAGGGGTCCCTACAAAAGCCTATCTCAGTATTTCAAGTTTCCCTACGGTTTTATTAGGGCAGCAATTTTTTGGTTGGCAAAAAAATCGTCAGTCTCACTCAATGGAATGTTGTCGCCTGGTCGATTTCTCATTCAGCTCGTCGCGATGATGAACCGTTGGCTCCGACATGTCCAGTTAGGCATAATTACCCTATGCATGCTCCTATTTTGCCCCCCCACTCGATCGAACGCTCGATGTCATACCCTACCGGCGTCATCCCTTGAGCGCCCTAAGTGCTCAAAATTATCAAACTTTGACAGGCCCTAACTCAGAATCTGTGGCACCTGTGAACGATCTATTTGAACCTATGGGGCCATGAGAGGGGTCCCTACAAAAGCCTATCTCAGTATTTCAATTTTCCCTATGGTTTTATTAGGGCAGCAATTTTTCGGTTGGCGAAAAAATCGTCAGTCTCACTCAATGGAATGTTGTCACCTGGTTGATTTCTCGTTCAGCTCGTCGCGATGATGAACCATCAGCTTCAACATGTCCAGTTAGGCATAATTACCATACGCATGCTCCTTTTTTTCCTCCCCACTCGATCGAACGCTTGGTGTCATACCGTACTGGCGTCGTCCCTTGAGCGCCCTAAGTGCTCAAAATTGTCAAACTTTTATGGGCCCTAACTCATAATTTGTGGCACCTATGAACAATCCATTTGAACCTACAGGGCCACGAGAGGGGTCCCTACAAAAGCCTATCTTGGTATTTCAAGTTGCCCTATGGTTTTATTAGGGCAGCAATTTTTCAGTTGGCGAAAAAATCGTCAGTCTCACTCAATGGAATGTTGTCGCCTGGTCAATTTCTCGTTCAGCTCATCACGATGATGAACCGTTGGCTCTGACATGTCCATTTAGGCATAATTACCCTACGCATGCTCCTACTTTGCCCCCCCACTCGATCGAACACTCGAGGTTATACCCTACAGGCGTCGTCCCTTGAGCGCCCTAAGTGCTCAAAATTGTCAAACTTTGACAGGCCCTAACTCGGAATCTATGGCACCTGTGAATGATCCATTTGAACTTACGTTGCCACAAGAGGGGTCCCTACAAAAGCCTATCTCGGTATTTCAAGTTGCCCTATGGTTTTATTAGGGCAGCAATTTTTCAGTTGGCGAAAAAATCGTCAGTCTCATTCAATGGAATGTTGTCGCCTGGTCGATTTCTCATTCAGCTCGTTGCGATGATGAACCGTTAGCTCCAACATGTCCAGTTAGGCATAATTACCCTACGCATGCTCCTGCTTTGCCCCCCCCCCACTCGATCCGATGCTCAGGGTCATACCCTACGCATGTGACATCCATGGAGGGATATGAAGGGATATTTTGTAAACAATCAGAAACCTTTAATGATAATCAAGTTGAAGCCTTGAGATTTATGCAATATGGTTCAAGTCCAAAATTGTACCCTAAGAGCATTTTGATTTTACTTGTCTTGTGTATTATAATAAAGACCAATTTGCCAATGTGACATCTTCATATGAGAGAAAAGATTCATTTTATCTCAATACAGTTGTACCTGTTTCATTATTAGAAAAAATAAATATACAAAGATCTGTTATTAGTATCCTCTAGATTATGGATTTGAATTGATGTTCTCAATTAGTTATTATCTTTTCAGCTTTTCTTCATAAGGCACAACCATCTGGTGGTTATCATATGAGGACAACCATCCATGACTTTCAAAGTAATTGATATTTATTCCTACACCTCACACTCACAAGATTAATAATAAAATGACATTTATGATTCATCAAATGCTGACAAAGTCTAATCAAAGTTCAACTTCAAGATGTATACAACATATGATATTCAACTTCAAGATGCATACAACTTACCATATTCAAGCTCATGCCAACCACCACTTGGATATTGTTATATGTCGATTAAAGTACAATATATGTAATAAAACCATATAGTCTTACAAAAAAGCCATCATAGACCATCTATGTCGATTAAAGTACAATTCATTTGTAACAAGGGCACACTCACAATCTGAAGTTGCAAAGCCCTGTGGGAAGCATCAAATTAGAAATTTATTAATCTGACTCATACTACTGTCAAAAGCATCAAAGATGCTACTGCTAGAGAACACCATGCTCCATTGTGGAGAGAATATTAGGTGCATCTGATGTCAGCATCTAAAAATGAAACAATGTTATTCAATTGCCAAAATCTAACTGACTTTATTTTATAAACCATTAATGAATAAAAATAGACAAGGTTACCTGAGTGAAAGTTCGATGACCACATTGACTAGTAGGTGTTGATGTTGAAGGCCCAACATTAACCTATTTACCTGACTATCAATGTCAAATGTTTGATTCAATAGATCATCTGTCATGACAATTTGATCCACTGCAGATGTGTCCTAGCCACATGCATTTGAATCATCTTCATGATAATAAATACAACAAGACCCACAATTTAATCCCATTAATGCACAAAGGAATATGTACCATCACCAAGAGAGGGTCTCGTCAACAACGAATGATCTAGCATGAACTTGTATTTTTAAGAATTGTTAGTCTACACATAAAATGCATGGATGAACATAATGGATTTATGATAATCACTTCAACTGAAATGCATGATAATAAATGAAAAGGTGGGATCATATACCATAAAAATGCATCCCTTCGAATTATATCAACAGAACCCACTATGTTGACGCAAAAATCGTAATGTGATACTGTTGTATATCATCAAAAAATACCTTCATGAGCATAAAGGTTATGCAATAATTATATCATAAAAAATTATCAAATAGTGTTCCCTAATAACAAAAATTGTAAAGCTCATCAAATGCATGATAATAAGTCATGTTGCAAAAATGCGTCCCTTCCAATTATATCGAGTGTACTCGCTATGTGCATGCAAAAATCGTGTTGCCAAAAAAAAAACGTTCATCAATAGACCTGCATTTTGAACACATCCTTAATATACATGAAACAAACTTGAACATTAAGGTTTAATGATCATTGTTTGAAATGAAATGCATGATAAAAAAAATAAGGCACCATTAAAGACCTACTACTCAAGTGTGCCTGAAGGGTCATCTCTTTGTTTAAGAGTATCCAGTATTGCTTCATGATCAGCAGTAGTCACTGTCCATAGCTCTTTGGTCTTCGGTTTTGCTTGATTCTTCAACAACTTGACATTTGTAGCTATAATAAGGTGTGAATACATTATAATGGTTTTGTGTCTCTCATAGTCTTCAAATGCAGGTATGCCATTCTTTCTAATCATGTATGTTCACAACCAAGTTCCCACAACAACAACTGAACCTGTAGGATATGTGAACCCATCATCATCTGTCACTAGTTGTGTTAGCTTTTGTTTTCCCTATACACATTGTGCCAACCAATATTCTAATCTCTCTTCATTCCCTTGCAGTGCAACAACTACAAAAACATGTCCTGGTTGTACAAGATCTGATAGACGATCATACTCAAGTGAACTTTCCATGTCATCGTTTGACAAGGATATTGTTTGAGATAAAGGAGTTAGATAGTGGGGAACCCACGTATCAACCCACTCACTTGACTCACATTGATCCCAATCACACCGAAGACAACTCTAACAAAAATAAGCCAACGCTCATGTCCAAATGGTCCATGTACTTGCATCTGAGCTGAGAAATGAATGCATCTTTGAAGAATATTTAATTGTTTGACAATCCAACCTATCTCGCACTGTTCCCTCCTCAACCAACCAAAAGAATCTGCTCACTACTGAATCAAGAGTACCTCCATGTGACAATGCTAAACTACACCAATCAACAATAGAACGTGCATCAGAGAAATTTGCACCTAAAATTCTCAATTGCTCCTTAACTAGAGCTCTCTTCAAACATGCACCTGCTCCATCATGCTCTCCCTTCCCATGCCCCGCCTCAAAAAAACACCAAATATGAGGTATACACCTCTCCACATACATTCTACTCAACCAATAAAACATACGTGCATTCTTGAATTGACCCTTACAGTTATTTGACCATATTATATGTCGGTCAATTGCAATATCTTTCTCATGCAAGATCTCAAAAAAATTCTCGAAAGAATGTTGCACATACTCAGAGGAGTGTGATCTATCATCGCTCATATAAAAATGATACTCCCTAATTATCTTCCTGTCCTCTTCTATACTATCAAGAGCATGTCTATATGTAATGTGAACAAAATTAGCAATCTAGACTGAATTGTAGTACTAAGACTGTACCTCATTTTGTGGTTGCAATGTATAGTTCTCTGCAAAATCAACCACCAATACATTAGTGCCAATCGGGAAAGAGTTCTTACACATCCTGAACTATTGATCTTACCACTGAGACCTATGGGTGTGCCTTGCATACTTGTAGAAAAGATTTTCCTTAAAAACCAAAATAAAATCAGCAATACTCACTTCTCTTGAGACTAATTCACATCTAGAACCTTCACCTCCACTCTTCATAGTATATTTCACTGTCTCGTGTCTTTTTTTCTCAACATAATTATTTCCAAACTCGTGTTCGCTGCCCTCATGAAAACATGAAACAAACTTTGACAACCCACTGCATTCTGAGCACTTCTCATTCAAACAATAATTTCTATAGAAATAGCAGCCATCATCTCTAGGGCATAAAAATAGATCTTGCAAGTCTCTTGATGATCTCGGAAATAACATTGCACCACACTCCTGCAACATCTCATTAGTATGCATCATAGAACGAATATGACATAAAAGTTCATGGTACATTGAAAACTCCACATGGTACTTGCAACAACAGGTATTGTGAATCTTAAGAGGAACACAATAAAATGGTTTCAAAGATTCAAAGGCCCTTTGTGATATTTGCAAAGTTGGATGT